>NW_004797968.1:286362-304370 GCF_000002075.1 Aplysia californica
TCTCTCTCTCTCTCTCTCTCTCTCTTCCTCTTGCCACTATTATACCAATCCCAAAACCAGGAAAAGATCACTCTAACCCATCAAACCACCGTCCCATAGCCCTTACAAACTGTTTCTGCAAACTTATGGAAAAACTTATTAACAAACGTCTAAGGTGTTTTCTCGAAACCTCAAACTCCTTATCCAATTTCCAATGCAGTTTTCGCAAAAAATCTCTCTACTATTGACCATCTCGTCCGACTTGAAATTTTCATTCGGGAAGCTTTCATTAGGAAAGAGCACCTTGTGGCTATTTTTCTCAACTTAGAAAAAGCCTTCGACACCACATGGTTTTTTAAAAGACCTGCATGACTTGGGCTTACGCGGAAATCTTCGAATTTGTACGAAACTTTTTGAAAGATCGATCATTTCAAGTAAAAGTGGGTTCAACCCTATCAAATTTACACACCCAAGAAGGCGTCCCCCAGGGAAGCATCTTATCGCCGATTCTTTCCGAAATTAAAATCAATTCCATCACAAAAAACCCTTCAAAACAATATTGACTGCTCACTTTACATTGACGACTTCCTGATCTGCTATAAATCCAAATCCAAAATAGATCACATTGAACGTCAGCTTCAGCTTCAACTCCATAAACTGGAAACTTGGGCAAACGGGCACGGGTTCAAATTTTCTACAACAAAAACAAACTGTGTACATTTTTGTCTGTCGCACACCAGATTTATATTTGTTTGGAGAGAAAATTCCTGTAAAAAAACAAGCTCGTTTCCCGGGCGTAATCTTCGACAATAAACTTTCTTTCCTGCCGCACTTGAAAGACCTAAAGACGAGGTGTCAGAGTGCTCTCAACGCCTTAAAAATACTATCCAATCCCGAATGGGGAGGAAATATCGAAATACTTCAACTTTACCGTTCCCTTGTCCGTTCCATGCTGGACTATGCCAGTCCTGTTTACGGATCAGCTAGAAAGTCTTACTCTTACCGTAAAATTTTAGACCCTGTTGAGAACCAAGGCCTTCGCCTTGCCCTAGGTACTTTCTGTACTTCACATGTAGAAAGTTTACAGTCAGAAGCTCATGAACCATCTTTAGAACTTAGAAGGAAAAAACTCTCTTTGCAATACGCTTTGGAACTTAGCTCAGTACCCCAAAAGCCAGCCCACAAATGTTCTTTGGCCTTCCCGTAGATCTAAAAACTCTATCCTCCTTTGGAAATATAATAAGCCCTTTCGGAATAAGAATCCAGAACGATCTCAAAAACATTGATTTTTCTGAAGACATAATCGAGCCCTTTGCCATGTCCAACGTACCTCCATGGCATTTAACCAAACCAAACATAGATACTAGTCTTGAAAAACACAACAAAAAGTCTACAGACTTGATGGCAACGAAACCGTTGACCAATTTGCCAAAGAATTTCTAAAACTACCTGAAAACAAAAATAGTAAAATCCCTTTCTCTGACATGAAACCGAAAGTAAAAGAACACATCACATCCTCCTGGTCCAAAATTAGGAATAAACAAATACACAACAAACTCCATTACATTCAACCGAAACTTACGCTCAGGAAACCACTATCTCTCCTGCGAAGAGAAAAAGTAATTTTTACAAGACTAAAGATAGGACACACGGACGTCACGCTCAAACATTTGCTCGAAGGAGAGGAAGCTCCTTTTTGCTTGGCGTGCAACACAAATTTCACAGTTCGGCACATCCTAACGGAATGTGTCGAATTTACTGATGTTCGTACGAAATATTTTAAATGTAAAGATATTAAGACCCTTTTGGACATCGTAGACCCTAGAAAATTTTTAAGTTATGTAAAAGAAATTGGACTATTTAATAGAATATGAAAATATAATAGTTATCGTTATCGGTGTATATATACATACACTGAAATTAATATTGTATATACAAATGTAAATAAGTCTTTTCCATATTTACAAAAAAATTTATAAATGTTTGTTCGTCTTTTTAGCATAATGAAAATAGTGTGATCGTGTGCGGTTGCGAGCTCCGAAAGACTCTTACTAAAAACACGTCTGATTTTGTAGCGGTGAAACCTGTAGGCCCTTAGATGACCAAAATTGTATCGATAGTGCCGTAAAACATCAACCCAATCAATCAATCTTTTTTAAAATTATCTTTCCAAATCGTCTATTCATCTACAGCTATGAACAAAATGAAAACGATCTGCACTGTTCAGAAGAGAAAGCAATCATCTGAAATGAAAGTTACTTTGTTGCTGTATCCCGCTCCACCCAGATTTCCCTGACAGACAGGGTCAACTTACAACCCGTTACGCCATCTGGCGTTGAGGGCAGCAACAAAGGATCTCCAGCTCTGTCTGTTTTGGGCCACCTTGGTCAACGTTCCCCACGAATAGTTCCAGGACTTCATTTCAGACTCTACTGTTCGACTACAGGTCACTTTGGGTCAAAGTCAAAACAGACCCTCCTTAATGGTCTGAATTTGATCAGCATCGGTGTTAAGCACGCATAACAATTATAATGGCATTTACAGCGTATGTATAGAAGAGGGATATTTGTTATGTTTGTTTGTTTTTTAATATTATTTTTCCGTGTGGTCTGTTCATCTATGATAGAGATAATGCAGTTATGTACAAAGGGAAAACGATCTGTACCGTTCAGAAGAGAAAGCAATCGCCTGAAATGAAAGTTACCTCACAGAGACCAAAAATTGCATCAGAACCATGATTTTGTCACGTTGTTCATCTTAGAATTTGTCAAGGGTATCCAAGTGAGATTCATACCCTCCACATGTCGGTGGCTAAGGGTGATTGACTCTTGATACTGTTGTTTTAATAAGTTACAAAAGTCTTTCAACCTGAGGTGTCGACGTTAACTTCAACGCCATCAAAACATGGGACAACTGAGGAATCTTAGAACTTTGAATAATGTGTTTGTCCGTAAACGAAGTCGGGAAATGTCTGTGCTCGTTTTGAAGAGAGAGAAAACCATTTATGTGGCAGTCGAGACAGGCCAGTCTTCTTTTATATTCGCTTATCATTGGAGCTACTGTCACAAGGTTGTGTATTAATTTTGCGAGAGCGAGAGGGGGGGAGCGAGAGAGAGAGAGAGGGGGGAGGGGGGGAGAGCGAGAGATAGAGCGAGAGATAGAGAGAGATAGAGAGATAGAGAGGGAGAGAGGGGAGAGAGCGAGAGAGAGAGATAGGGAGAGAGATAGGGAGAGAGATAGGGAGAGAGATAGGGAGAGAGATAGGGAGAGAGATAGGGAGAGAGATAGGGAGAGAGATAGGGAGAGAGATAGGGAGAGAGATAGGGAGAGAGATAGAGAGAGGGGGGGGGAGAGGGAGAGAAAGAGAGAAATGCTAAATCTGACTTTGGCTAATGCGCTTTCACAGACTAAAGTTTTCAACCTCGGACCAATCTGGAGGATCCAGATGAGTTTCATAATCACAGTGTGTTGTCGGTGACCCAAAACTGAATGCATGTTATAGTTATTACTGTTTTGTAAAGGTAATAACTTTGATTCATTCAGCTTTGTGTATCGACCTTGACTCTGCAGCCATAAAAATTAGTGAAACGATTGGATTAGCACAGGACAGTTAAAATATTATCTAGGGATTTTAAGTCCATTCACAGAAAGACTTGCTTCAAGTGATGTTTTCAATATACATGCACGGCATCTGTGATTGGATGATAAGTGTGTTTTTTTTTAACGAAGTGGTCTGTTCATCTATGGTAGAGATGATACAGCTTTGTACAAAAGGAAAGCGATCTGTACTGTTCAGAAGAGAAAGCAATTGCCTGAAAAGAAAGTTACCTCACAGAGACCAAAAATTGCATCAGAACCATGATTTTGTCACGCTTTTCATCTTTGAATTGATCAAGGGTATCCAGATGAGATTCATACCCTCCACATGTCGGTGGCTAAGGGTGATTGACTCTTGATACTGTTGTTTTAATAAGTTAAAAAAAAGTCTGTCAACCTGAGGTATGGAGGTTAACTTCTACGCCATCAAAACATGGGACAACTGAGGAATCTTAGAACTTCGAATAATGTGTTTGTCCGTAAAGGTAAACGAAGTCGGGAAATGTCTGTGCTCGTTTTGAAGAGAGAGAAAACCATTTATGTGGCAGTCGAGACAGGCCAGTCTTCTTTAAAAATGAGTAAATGTGGAGAAATTTGAAAAGAACTGTTATCGCTTAACATAGAGATAGAGATAGAGAGATAGATAGTTAGATCGAGAGATCGAGAGATATAGAGATAGATAGAGGGAGATAAAGGGACATAATGGGAGGCTAAAATCTTCTGACTTTTGTTGATGCGTTTTTACAAACTTCAGGTTTCACCCTCTGATCCAGATATGTTTCACAATCTCAAAATGTCTTCGGTAACCCAAGAGTCGACGTATTTAGTCAATGTTTATCACCTGTATTGATTATTTTCGTTTTGCTTTGGTTATCAATCTTGACCTTACATCTACAAAAATTACTGAAACGGTTGGACTAGCACTAAACATGACCATTATTGTGTAGATGTGCTTCTCTTTGCTCAAATTCAGACTCAAGCAGTGAATATTCGAAAAAAAATGTTGTCAAAGGAGGTTTCGTCCTCAACCCCCGAAGGTCGGGGGGATATAAATACACCCACTGCTCCGCCAGCATGAGGTGCAATCCCTTCAAAGGTGAAATGTTACCCTTGAACACCTAAGCTCAGGGGCGCAGGGGTGACATTTGCTTAGGTGTATCGTCTGCCTTCTATCGTCTTTCTTCCTTTCATCCTTCCCCGAGCTGACCGGGGAAGAGAACAAAAATAGTTGGCTGTCCCATCAACAGGATGTGTAACCCCCGCTGATGGGATGCCACTCGTTCGTTACTAGCTCTTTGACATGGGGGTGGCATCTTTGGTCCGTACTTGCTATGTCTTCTGTCCATCTGTCTTTCTTTCCGATCTGTCGACTGAAGGTCTGGTCAAGCAAAAAATGGACCCCGAATCCCCGCAGCGCGAGGCACCCTGTTGACCATGGGGTGCAACCCGTTAGACCGGAGAAGGGGGTCCTGGTGGCTGAGGTGTGGCTTACCTCACCAACACGCAACTTTGGCCCTGGAGTCAAGACGGGCAGGTGCAGCGGCCTACTGCACTCAACCGATTATGACTGGTTGATTGAACCGGTTTCTTGGCCAATCTTGGTTGGAAGGCGAGATTTATTGCCGTCAGATTGGGAGTATACCTCCAGGCTAGCCCTGACACCAGCTCTGGACTTCCGAGCGGTGTCCCCTTACTGGACTCGGTGGCGGGTGGTGAGCCCTGGAGATGAATATAAACGTATAATACATGGATCATAACATTATTTCTCCCCCTGTTTTCTACCTACCCGTTTTCCCCCACGTCATTTACAATGTCTGAGTCGTTTCACATTCACTCCCAAGGTGCTGTTCTATGTCGTGTATTTGCTGTTACTCCTGCTCACAGCCATCAACAGCCGTGACCAGAGGGCATTTGGGTACAGACAGGGAACCCTCACCGCCCTCCAAGGAGATCGAGTCATGAAGGTTGGTATCAATATCAGGGAAATGTCCATTTAACCCCTCATCCCGCTTTTTTTTTTCAAAACTTGAAATAGTTAAAAATATTTCGCACATGACATCACGGCAATCTGTTGCTTTATTTGTTTAAATTTATTTATTTATTATTATTTTTTTTTATTATTATTATTATTTTATTTTTTTTATTTTTTATTTTTATTTTTTTATTTTTTTTTTTTTTTGGGGGGGGGGGGTAAGCGTTTTACGGCGCTCGTAACTGCGTAAGCTAATATATGAGCGTGCGGACACACCAAACATTTTTAATTGGTAGCAAATTTTGAATTTTGCCCGGGTGGCTGCCGAAGCCTACTCTCATCGATTTTTTTTTACCTCCAAGGGATCTTTAACGAGCGTAACTTGCGCACGGGACCTCCGAGATTTTTCGCTCTTGTGCGAGAAGTTTATGTGTAGATAATTCCAACCAGAAGATCAGGGGTGCGGCTGAAAGACAGCAGTAAGAAGGTGCCAAGGAGAAGCAGTAGACAGGCTGCAGGAAGAGTTCAGGGGGCAAATATGTGAGGGAGTGAGGGAAGAAAGTGGAGACGAAAGCAGACGACAGAATATTGCAAGAGAGAAGGAAAGAAAGTGAAAGGAGACAATTTTAGAGAAAACTTTCAAGTCGCTACCCGGATTCGAACCTCGGACCTTTGAATGGCAAACATCTTAACCTCTAGGCCATGAGTGCCCCCCAATCTGTGGTTTTAAGAAGAAAAGGAGACCCGAAAAGTTCGTTGTTGGTCTAGTTAGATCCAAAAAGAAGGCTCAAGATTACTTTTACGACTATGTGTATAAATTCTTTACTTGCAAGTTTCGTTTCGAAACGTTGCGACACATACGGTATTTGATGAGTACGTAATGTGGCCTGATGTTCTATTTCTGGTTCAGTTTTGCTTTTGGCCTAGCCTGCATCGTGGCAAGATTATTGTTAATGATGTCCAAAAAAAATCAACTAGCATATCGAAGAAAAGTATAAATTGAGGAAATCATTCTAGAAAATGAGTTTCTCCTCATTTCCAGGTTACCGTCCCCGAAGACATGTGGCAATGGATGGAACAGACCCTCATTCCGTTCCTCTACCCACAACGCGACTGGAGTGGTCAGAAGATGTCCCCGAAGACTGCACTTGTCTCTACAATGGCGTCATACAAACTGGGGCCCGTCAGAATAAGGCAACATAGAGCTAGGAACGGTACGCTTGCTGCCAATTTCTTTGAATTTCAGGTTTGTTTGTTTGCTTGACTATTCTGACAAATAAGTCACAAGTCCCTGTTCTACCCCCCCTCCCCCCCCCCCCCCCAAAAAAAAAAAAAAAAAAAAACAAACCAATTGATCAATGGCTATTATTCGTTTTCGTATTGCTTACTCCCACTGTAATCTCATTTGTGACAGCTCTTCCGTACTCGTGTCTTCGAAAAGTCAGGTTGTAGTTGTATCCCCCCGACATGGATAACAATATTTTAGTTAGATTATACTTTCCATCATTATGGGCTCCTTTGGGTTTTTTCACTTTTTTTCTGTTGACCTCATTCAGTTAAATAGAACTGTGGACGTTGTCATAATAATGTTATGTGATGGTTTATTGTTAGTAATGCATGGTATGCGTAGGTATTGTATGTATATGGGAATGGATCTTATTCCTCTTGAGTGTGTACGTGCGAATAGTCCAAGGAATCCTTGCCTGCATTTCAAGTGTTTGTAATAGAACTATTGAATGGTGTACCTAAATATTATTTGGTTTTAAACACGTGTAGTCCATTGGCGTGTGTGAGGTAACGGTTAGGCCCTTTAGAGTCGCACACAGAAAACCTGAGTTCGATTCCCACGTCTCTCTCTCTCTCTCTCTCTCTCTCTCTCTCTCTCTCTCTCTCTCTCTTTCTTCTGGCGCTGGCGATGCCGACAGCACGCAGGAACTCAACACTTGCCCGGGGGTCCTTAAAAAGTGCTGAAACGTCCCAGCAGACGGGTTGTGGCACAATAGTTGGCGGGACATCTCAGGAACACATTATCCATAGTTTCGTCCTCCTCCTTACAGGCTCGACTGGACGGATCTGGGTTGTCTGCTGGCGCGATTCCCACGTAGGCGGGGGAGGGGGGATTTTTATCGAGTATCTCCGTCCGACAGCCGGGGTATTGTATCCCTCTGAGCCCGAGGTGACCCTGACAAGCGAGGTCGATCTAAATTGTGTTGGTTGGTGTGTTAAAAACCTTTTATTTATTTTTTAAAAAACATAATCCACCTCTTGTTAATTATGCTTAATTACAGCAAGATAACTCGTGATATTGTGAAGAAGATAGCCAATTAACTTTTTTTGACATTCTATTTCGTCTCTTTTTCTTACCTCTAGATTCATGTACGCACCCCAAAATGGCCAAAATGAACGTTAGATGCGTGTTGGGATGGTCATCCTCGCATCGGGACTGGAACGATTACGACCCCATGTGGAATCCAAAACCTCAAAAAGAAGCCAGAGTGGTTCATAGAAAAAAGTAAACAAACGTTATTCATCAAGAGGCAACGTAGATTTGAAGTAATAAATTCACTGTTATCAACAAACGCACGCCCGCATGCACAAACAGGGAGTGAGAGAGGGAAGGGCGGAGGGGGGAGAGGGGAGAAAAGAGTGAGGTAGAAAGAGTAAGATAGAGAGATAGAAAGAGAGGGTTAGAAGAAAAGAGATAGAAAGAGATTGATAGAAAGAGAGAAAGGGGGAGAGAAAGGAGAGGGATCGAGAAAGAGGTGGGGGGGGGGGTTGATTGATTTCTGCTTTGTTTCCAGACATAAGAAATACATGTACTCCACAAAGTACATAATATTTGGTTTTCGAGTGTTTGCGTCCATCTTCCACTTCTCCTTCAAACAGGCACTGTGGTGTTTCCCCACAGATCTCCGTGGGAATACCAAGGCTGGTGGGTGGTAGGCGGAGTGCCCATCAATGGAGAGCTCGGCGTTTACCCGCCAGGGGGTTACTTGGTCAAACTGAACAAAGACCGTAAAAAAACAGAGGCCCTAGTCAAAAAGCTCAAGTAAGCAGATATACTAGTTTCTTTACAGGGTCTGGGAGTAAAGAGGCTAGACTTTTTGTTCCTGTTTTGCCAAATCTGATTTTTGTACCTAAAAAATAGCCTTGAAAGAAGAGAGGGAAAAGGTGGGTGGAGGAAAGGAAAGGAACCGTTACCGGGTACCATAATTTAGCTACCTGATATAGCTGAGTGACTCCTACCATATTCCATATCTGTACCTGATGTTTGGAGTGGGAGTTGTTTTGTTAAGCTCCTCTATTTTTGCCTATAGATGCCTCAACTGAGCTCCCTTTTGAGTCTATATGGGGTTGAAAGTGACATGAAAACCGTTTGTTAATACTAGCACGGAATGTATTGCTTTCTTAGTTTTTACCCTTTTCCCCCAGATCTCAGTCTTGGGTGGACGAGCGTTCTCGAATGGTCGTCATAGAACTTACGCTGTACTCTCAGAACGCTAACCTGTTCGCCATGGTCACTGCACTCTTCGAGTTTCAGGAAGCTAAGGTCATCAAGGGCAAGCTGTATCTACACCCTTTCAGGTCGCTACTTGTTCAATTAAACGTTACTGTTCGATTAATATGTATGTATTGAAATCATGATGATAATTTTAGTTTCCCCTCAACGAACTAAAAGTATCCTTATACTGGGAATTAGCCTTTTTACACTAAAATACATTATAGTTCTTTTTACGTAATGAAATCAGTTTCGTAGTTCAAGAATCTAAAAAAAAAAAACTGCCTCCAGTGAGCAATACCTCTACTCTGCAGAGAATAAATCCCAAGCTACGGTCAGTCTGTACAAAATTGTAACAATTACACCTAAAACGAAATAAGCAAAGAAGTTTTTACACTCACCTTTCATTACATTACATAACAGACGTGCAAATAACACCGTTGACATACCTTGCACCGTGTTGATATACAAGTATAAAGCAAACGAAAAGAAGACACCAAAAACTGTTCTTGGTTTGACTTGCTCAACAGACTATTTTCTTATCTTGGCGGTTACCCTGCAGCCAAAATCGTGTGTGACATGCTTGTGTACATGGCTTTGGCCTGGTTTGGCATCAGACAAGTGGACAAGATTATATCTGAGCGTCTGAAATACTTCAAACAGATCTGGAATATTTTGGAGTTTGTGAACTTGTTGACGTCAGTGACAGCTATTGTGCTCTATGTTGGCCGGCATATTGTCACGGAAAAGATGGTAGAGACCGTAAGAAAGATTGGGCTCAAAGGTAAGGGAGTTCATTTCTATAACTGATGGGTGGAGGAAGTGGTGTGGGGGAAAGGTTGGAGGGATACGTTCAAGAGGTACCAAATATGTGTACAAAACATGCCAGGGATGGGTCTTTTATGTAATTTGGGTGAAGAGGAGGGTAGGAAGCTCTAAAATGTAAGGGGTCATGTTTTATGTAAAAAATATAGTTCTGAAAAGTGTCTGAAAGATATGTGAATGAATATGAAAGATTTTGTAATTAAATAAATATCTCTATAAACTGTGAAATTATCAGAAATAGATCTACACATAAAAGGTTAGAATGCTGTGTATGCGTTCACGTGCTAGTGGTAAATGAATTAAAATATGAATTAAATGAGTTTAAAAAACGATAACAACTTGTCTGAAAGGTAAGGGCGAATAGAGTCATAATGTGAGAGAGACTTGAGAAGCGTACAGGGTCTCAGAAGAGATAACTGAAGTGTGGTTTGTTTGTTTTTTATCTCTTTTTATCTACAACAAAGGCGATTTCTACAACTTCCAGACCCTGGCTTTATGGGATGAGTTATTCGGATACCTAATATCCTTTGTATGCTTCCTTTCCACTTTGCAGGTGAGTGTTTTTTATCTTTTGATTTATTGTGTGTAAAAGGAGTGGGGGGGGGCAATTCCAACACTGTGAGGTCATTTATGAGATATCCTAAGAACAATTGTCCAAAAACTGCAAGAAACTCAAAATGGCTTGAGATTTTCCTATTTACTGCGTGTTTAATTGTAGAGGACTGCAAAAGCAATGATATACATATTTGATATACGTAACATGGTGTCATAGTATATGTTATATATATATATGAACACACATGAGATGCGTCAGAAAAAATAGGCTTTACTTTATAGATAAAAGCGTGTGCCGCCGAGTGCTGCTCTCCATTTTGAAGCAAAGGTTATAATTGGTTCTAATTTTGACAGCAAAACTGCTCTAGTGGGCTGTAAACCCGTGGAAAGTGGAAAATTGAGTTTTGTCTTTTCACAGGTTTTGCATTTGTTGCGGTTCAACCGCCGTATGGCTGTCCTGGGATCAACGTTGAAGACTGCGGCCAGTGACCTCTCTGGGTTTGCTCTCGTGTTCTTCGTGGTTTTCCTCGCCTTCGTTTCTTTCAGGTCAGACACTAATGGATAGTGGGATATGTGAAGTCTTATTGGTTTGTTGTTGTTGCTGTTTTGTGGGGGGGGGGGGGGTTCTAAATATATCGGGGGGCTCTCGTGGCCTTGAGGTTAAGGTGTTGGCCTCTCATTCAAAGGTCCCGGGTTCGATTCCGGGTAGCGACCAAACAATTTTCTTCTCTAAAATTGTCTCCTTTCACATCCTTTCCTGATCTCTAACAATGTTCTGTTGTCTGCTTTCATTTCCACTTTCTGCCCCCACCCCCTCACCTCCTTTGCCCCCTCCTCTGGGCTCCTGACACTTTCTGCAGCCTTTCTACTGCTACCCCTTGGCTCCTCCTAACTGCTGTCTTTCTGCCACACCCCTGATCTTCTGGTAGAAAAGATCTACACCTAGCCTTCTCGGACAAGGGCGAAAAATCTCGGAGGGCCCGTGTGCAAGTTGCGCACGTTAAAGATCCCTTGGTGGTCTAAAATCGATAAGAGTAGGCTTCGGCCGCCACCCGGGCAAAATTCAAAATTTCCTACCAACGAAAAGGTATTAGGTGTGCCCCGCGCGCTCATATGACCTTATGCAGTTGCGAGCGCCGTAAAACCCTATACTAAACAAACATAAATATATCGAATAATTTATAAAAGCTAAATGGCTGGACAAATACGAGTAGCTCTACCTGGTTTACAGAGAATATATTTTTAATTTAGAAACAAAACGAAATTTGCTGAAATAGACTCCACTTGGGTCTCCTCTCACAAGAACTAAAAGAGAAAGACTTTTTAACCCATGCTTGCGGGGTGTGAAAAAAATTGTTCAATTTATTTTATGTCACACGTTGCTTGAAAATAAAATACATAAAGCTTTTGTGAAAACAGATGCCTTTTGAAAACGCTCCTACTTGTTATTAGCCAGTTCACTTCCTCCTTCACTTTGAAGTAGGCTAGCTGAACTTATAAGGCTCTCTCTCTCTCTCTCTCTCTCTCTGTCTCTCTCTCTGTCTCTCTCTCTCTCTCTGTCTCTCTCTCTCTCTCTCTCTCCCTCTCCCTCCCTCTCTCTCCCTCTCTCCCTCTCTCTCTCACCCTATCTATCTCTTTTATTGTCTCTCTCACCCTCTCTATGTCTCTCACCCTCTCTATGTCTCTCACTCTCTCTAACTATCTCTCTCTCAGTCTCATCTTTCTCTGTATGTTAGATGGAGCGAAGCGGGTGGCAGAGGTATTCCCAGACCTGACCAAAAACAAAACTTTTTGTGTTATTCCTTCCTCAGTTACACCACGTTTGGCCGGGTTTTGGCTCCGTTCCGCAGTGTGGTCGCTTCTATCGAATCACTATTTGTCGTGGCCCTTGGGGATTTTGACTACGATGTAAGTGAATAAGAACGTACGTTCATCTTAAAGCCTCGTTTCTACAGATTAGACCATAATTATTTCAGGCTCCCTTGATCGAACCTGAACAATTCTCTAAGGAATAGTGGTGGTAGGACTACGCCTGCTGTGTAGTGGTAAGGCGCTTTGCCTTTCCTCGCAGGAGACCTGAGTTCGATACCCATGTCAGGAGGATTTGTATCGAGTATCCCGGTCTTCCTGCTGGGGTGTTGTATTCTTCTCAGCTTGGGTTGACTCTGACAGTCACGCTCGAAGCCTGCCTCCTAAATAGTTTAAATTGTGTTAACGGGACGTAAAAACACAAACAATTTGGTTCTAATATATACAGGAGTATGGTAGTTAACTCTAATTACACAGTCAGAAGTGCATTCTCTTTTCATGGAGGAAAATACACTCCCCTGTGTTCATAAGTACTTTAGTGATACCATATTCAACGTAATATATTCATATGTTATTGTCTGTCTACTTTTGATCCTTCCTCAGGCTACAATCACTAGCAACTGAGTTGAGTAAACTACCTTAAATTGAAATTAACCAATGTACGAAAAAAATGAAAGCGAGAGGGGAAACTTTCACTCTAACTAACCTGTTGGCGCTCAAATGACCAAAATTGTGTCTATAGTGCCGTAAAACATCTACTCAATCAATCATTAACTCTAACCTGGAGAGTATAGCACGTTATTTTCTCCTGGATGTTATTGACGGAGACCACTGGTTGACCCTTCTACTTTCCACCCCCTCTATTGTGTTTGTATGTTTAGTTTGCTCTTTCTCTGCATTTAGTGGCCGCTGTTGTATTGACGTCCTTCTTTATACTGGAAGCTAACATAACATTTGTGGGTGATAGGAGGGTAGTTTGGAATGGTTTGCTCCTTTTTTTTCGTACAAGACATCTATCGTCCTTATATCTCCTTTTTGTGTTTGATAATATCTGTGCGTAATCTTCGGTACTTATTTGACTTAATGTATTACAAATGCCTTTAAACTTACTAAAAACAAAAACATTCTCTGACCCAGGCTCTGAGCCACGTGAATCGAGTGTTTGCGCCTTTGTTCCTCTTCCTCTACATGACGTTCATCGTCTTCATCCTCATCAACATGCTTGTTACCATTCTCATGGACGCCTTCTCCGAGGTGCGGGATGACGTCAGTAAACAACCAAATGACTACGAGCTTATGGACTACATCGTTGCCAGGGCAAGGGGCTTTCTGTGGACCTTCACCCCATTTAAGAAATTCTGCGGCGCGGCGAGAAAAATCAGAGGTGGTTTGTATAATTTTGACTACAGGAAATGTTACGTGTGTGTGTGTGTGTGTGTGTGTGTGTGTGTGTGTGTGTGTGTGTGTGTGTGTGTGTGTGTGTGCGTGCGTGCGTATGTGTATGCGTGTGTGTATGCGTGTATGTGTGCGTATGTGTATGTGTATGCGTGTGTGAGTATGTGTATGTGTATGTGTGTGCGTGCTCGTGCGTTCGTGCGTTCGTGGGTGAATGGGGTAAGTGTTTTGAGTTTGGCAGTATATGCGTTTGTGTGTTTTGTGAGCACAGGTGTATTTGTGAGTCTGCGAGTTAGGAGAAAAGGGGACGGGGGGGGGGGGCATGCGTGAGTTTGAGTGCATACATGATGTATTTGTGAGAGTGTGGGTTTTTGTTTATTTATTATGGCACAGAAGGGAGGTGGTGTCTGTTTGTAAAACAAGTGATTCACCCCCTTCAAGATCTCAGCTCCAGTTCAGTGATTAGATTCACACGTTCGGCTGTAAATTGTCTTGTGCCAGGGGTGGATGACTGTCTAAAGTACTTTAATACTGTTTGTCTTTCAGGGAACTAAAATGTTGCTTTCTTGAACTCACGCACGAATGTTGCTTTCAGCTAAAGAGTTTTTTTAAAAAGATACTCTGACGCCAAGCTTTATTTATATTGTGTCGATAGTGCCGTAAAACATCTACTCAATCAAGCAAATCGCCACGCTTTATTTCATTTGCTATAAAATTGGAGATGTTACATTTAAAAAATGTTTCATACTACCATTCAGGGGTTCGAACCTCAGCTTGGTCCGACATTGTGTCCTTGGGAAAGGCACTTTACACGATTTTCCCATTTGGCTCGATCCTTTTGGAGATGGACAGTTAACTCGGGAGGGGGGGGTCCTGCCTCTTAACCTCTTAAATAACCTAATAGTGTTGATAGGAGCGTTAAACCTCGATCTATACCATTTCACCATTTTTATATAACCATAATACGCATACTTAAGATACTTTGTACACAGACTTGGAAAATAATAATTTATTTAATGTTCAATAAATAATACTTCCCTGTCTAAAAGAAGTAAAATGTTTGAGCAGAACTGCCACGTTTCCGTTTTCCGACTGTCTTTAGATAAAAAGTAGACATTGCCGTTTACATGACAAATGAAGAATGCTACTTTAGTGAATTGAAATCGCTTCGTGTCACGTCATGTCACCAGCTAATGACGCATGTCTCAAACAGAAAAACTATATCTTACTTGCATGCAAAGCAGCACTAAAATAAGTGTCTCAATTAAGAATGTTTCTTCAAAGTGGATGGGTTTTTATTTTGTTTTGTTTTGTTTTTCTTCTTTCAGTTTCTCACAATGCTTCCAAAAGTGAGACCCCAGCCACAACGCAAATCGAAGTTAACTCAAAGCCTGCTACGAAGAGAAGAATTCGTCCGAGAGGCGAAGCTCGTTCTAAAGCCCAGTTCCATATCGCAATGATTCATTCGCGACTGGACAGTTTGCAAACTAAGCTGGATACCATAGGAAAGTCATACGCAATGGAAAATCGTGAACTTGATTTATTCCAGCTGCCTGATGCTGAAAGAACACACCGCCATCAAAGTTCACAAAGGTTGAAGTCAAATCAGGATGCTACGGTTGATTGTCTGTCAGAAAATGTTGAAAAATCCACAGTGATACAAAACCAAGCAGCACATGACCAGTCTCCCGTAGATCGAACTCAAAGTGACACCATCGATGGTGAAAGAGGGATGCAATTGCTTCCATCACTCGAAACCGGAATTAGTTATCCGGCATCCAGTTCGGAATCTCCACTGGACGACGAAGCAGACAATTTCATCTTCGAAAAGGAAGACGATATAACGATACAAGAGACATCGCTGAATCTCACAAAGGTAAGACTTGAGGATACGTTGAAGTCTACGGGCAGCCTGGATACCGATGTCGATGTTTTTGGAGTGACCCTGGATCAGCTGGAGAACTACGAACTTAGTCCAGATAAAGCCGATCATGTCGTACCGAAAGGAAGAAATCAGAGTGCTGGAATTGCCAGGTTTTTGTCGGAGACTGAACTATTGTAGCATAGCTTCTGTAGTATCAACTTGCAAAAATGTTGTGGAAATTAGGGAACATGTTTCTTTTTAACAATGCATATTTTCGTCAAAAGTATTTATAGGTAGGTTTATATATCTCTTATGCATTTTGGAAAATTGCAACCCTCACCCACTCAGGTTTCATGGAAGGATAATGATGAAGTAATGTTGTAGTCAGAAAACGATACATTTAGCTGTCAATTCCAAGCTTGTGGGTGTGGTTAAGAGCTCAAGTGTGTGTGTGTGTGTGTGTGTGTGTGTGTGTGTGTGTGTGTGTGTGTGTGTGTGTGTGTGTGTGTATTTGTGTGTGTGTGTGTGTGTGTGTGTGTGTGTGTGTGTGTGTGTGTGTGTGTGTGTGTGTGTGTGTGTGTGTGTGTGTGTGTGTGTGTGTGAGTGAGGGGGAGGCGGGAGGCACGAAGAATCTGCTTACAAACAACGCATTGATAACGACTCTAGCTCAAACTATAATCTAGATAGGGCGGACGGTAAAGGCGCATACTGGATATATTGACTACATCTCATGAAGTGAAGTTGTTATTGTCCTATACCCCGTGCCCCCCCCCCCCCTCCCTTTTCTTTGATGAGCTACCTTACTTGAAAGCATCGATTATACTTTGACATGGAGCGGGTAGTTGTGCTGGGCGTTCGGTGTCGTTTTATGTGATACTGTTGTCCTGATCAGTGCCCTTAGAGCCCTTAGAGCCCTTTATTGATCAGATTTGCAGCAATGTCCTACTCTGTTTATATCACTAGACTTTGCATATTGTTGGCGGCGCAGTTACTTTGAGTAATCTGACATCTATTTTTTAATTACTTCTGTTAAAAGTTGTTTGGTTGATTGTTGTTTTTTTTATAATTTGGAAGCTCTTAGAAGACCATGGATTCATTTTGTTGGATTTGTTCAGTAATGAAAATCGTGTCATAAACCCATTAACTTTGCAATAAGTGAAAATAAAAGTAGATCTACATACAAAATAAAAATTAAAACATAGTGATTGTTTTGATCTGGGGGGTTTTCTTTTAATTACATTTGTGTGTTTTAAACTATTGAAGACGGGATCCTTCTTGAGAACTTTTATGAGGGGTGGGAGTGTGTGTTGGGAGGAGGGTCATTGTGTAGCGAAAGTAAGCCACGAAAATGGAATGGTGAAAAATCTGAGTCTGAGGTAGGACGCTATATCCTTGTATGAGAAACTCTTTGTTTCTAAAATTAGTTCACCCGGCAGCAAATGGGTGTTTGGTACTTTGTACAGACATGATAGTTGTAGGCACACAAAATTTTATGACAGATTTTTATTTCGTTTCATTTTGGCCGAGGGGTTTTTTCTTGCGGTTTCTAATGGGGAGAAAAGTTGGAAACTGAATATTAACAGCTTACTATAGGCATACACTGATTAAGACCACTTATGGTATGACACTGCTTCTCACGGCCAACCTGGGCTGTAAACATCATGAATCAATCTACATTGTTTAACAAACTAAGACAGGCCTAATTAGGACACTGGCAATCTCGTTCAGGGCCGTTTTGTCAATGCATACTAATATTTATATGGCCTGGCCCGAGTCTTTTACTTGCTTTTGAGTGATCTTTTAATTTCACTGGTATTCTGTTATTTGATATACTGACATTAAGAGAACATTTTAGCACGAACTGTAAGATAGGCGCCATTTTCAATCCAGTATTCCAGAGAATTTCCCGTCAATTGGTACGCATGTCATGTACATTACTTGTCATGATATCGAAAGAAAAATACTCAAATCAGTAGCTTTCGGGTTTAGAAATGTTATTTTTATCTAGTAGGGAACTACTAAAACAACAACAAATAAATAAAAAATAAAAAATCATCGGGGGATACACTTACACAACAAGGTACACTACAGGTACACACACTCATCGTATTACTTGTCATGTTTGCGAGATAAACAAACACCACAATTCGTTTATGTATGTTTTTTAAATGGTGCAATTCAAATTTTCTAAAAGTAAACCTCTATTCAAAGTTACTTAGGTCTCTATACCGATTGTTCTTGATGCCTTTCTGATCAACTTGTTTATTTCTATGATGTGTTGCCTTCCCATATTGCCACCAGAGAAAGTGATACCAAATAGCCACTCACTGATATCGGAATTTCAACTATCGACCCGCAGTAAACGATACATTTCCAAAAAAGCAAGAACAGACAGATATATAAATTCATTCGTACCAACTGCTGTGAGGTTACTGAACACACAGTACTAATATGACAGAGAGAGAATGCTCTCGCTCTCTCTCGCTCTCTCTCGCTCGCTCTCGCTCGCTCTC
>NW_004797968.1:304948-311043 GCF_000002075.1 Aplysia californica
TCAGGCCTGTACTTAACATCATTGGGATTACCTTGATCTGAGGATTAGAAACAGGCCGCACCTTATGCAAACTCTTCGCTAGAAAAGGCAGACGATTCCTCAGGCAAACCATAAGAACTTTAACTCAGTTAAAGGAACAGACGTTTTGTAGACGCAAATCAAGACGGAACGGGCCATGCACAAAACTTTGATTTGGATTTTGCTAGGGTCAGTATGAATACCGTTGTCTCCCAAAACGTTGTCTCCCTTGAGTGACATGGGACATTATTATCAATATTTTTCATGGGACGAAGACAAAAATTGAAATAAGTTTATGTGCCTCATTTTGTTCCTCTGAGTTGAATAACAAATAGGTTATTGTATTCAAATATGGTGTGACAGAATTTTTGCAACTCTGTATAGATCTATTTCTCTACAGACAGAGACAGACACTCGTGCGGTGCGGAGCATGAACTTTCGGAGTTTCCTGTCTATCCGCACATATAAAATTATTGTATTGATCCTATCTCGCTCCCTGAAGTGAGATTTTAATGTTTGCTGTCTGCTGAATAAACCGGGCTGCTGTCGCATGTTCTATAAAAAAAATCCTGCTATTAGGAATACAAAGCAAATTTAACTGAGAGAGCTGTACACAGCATAATATCCTTTAATCGATGTATTCTATACTTTCAGAGGCCATGTGTTTACACTGTTCTTTCGCATTGCCCACTGTCCTTTCGCATCATCTGGTTGTTACAGGGGCTTACGGTAGAGAGGTAAATGTCAGATTCTAGAGAGGTTCCAGAGTTCACGCTTTGCTGTCACCACGAAACCGGAAAAAACGTGAGTTTTTTTTTTTTCATAAACCTAAGAGAGTTAACAAATTTCTTCAAGTGCATCAACTTAAGGAGCAAACACGTTTTCACTTCGCTACGAAGCATTAAAGAAAACAGACCTAACGCAGTTCAGGAAGACGAAGGGAACTTTGGCTTGAGGATGATCGACTATTGTTCGTAGGAAAAGCACAATGCAACGTTGTCTTGATTGTTTTTCAAATTGTTTGAGCGGGTGATTGGATGGCTCCACTGTTTGGTCCGATTTCATTTATTTCCCCTCTGTTGTTTCTGTCTGTCTGATTACTTTTTCTCAGCACTAATTGACCATTATTGTGTCGATGCACATCGATTTACGCAAACAAATAAGCAAACAAACAAATTATCAAAAAAACAAACAAACAAAAAACTATTTCCATATTTTGTTTTTCCAGCATCCTGCCGATCACACAGAAATCATTTACATCCAGTTGGGTGAAAAAATTAACTTAATGAATGTACAAACATTCCGTATTTCAGAATACCATCTAATATAAGCATAATATGGGTTTTTCTCCACGTGCAGAAGTGTTTGAAAGGCTGAATGTCTTTGGGACTCATTTCTTTTAGCTCTTTAACCACATAATGTGCTTTATACTTGGAGTTGTCTTATATTGCTTACTGGGGGGCATATTGTTGTTGTTTTGTTTTGTTGTTGTTGCTGTTGGGTTTGGGGGGGGGGGTTATTTTGGGGGGTGGGTCAGTGTGTGCTTTTGTTTTGGGGGTTGTTTTTTGTTGTTTTGTTTTGTTTCTTGTTGTTGTTGTTGTTGTTGTTTTTGTCTGTTTGTTTGTGGGTTGATTTTGAAGTTTGTTTGTTTGTTGTTGTTGTTTTGTTTTTTTTCACTTTAACGGTACTCAGACATTACTAATAAAAGTTAAACTCTGTGGAAATGATTACGTCCATATCACAAATTATATTCTACGCATCAACAATATATAGTGTCAATGTTTATGGTATATCTTGTGCCATCCATTTGCATTTTTTAAAAATGTGTTCGCATGTGTGTGTTCGCATGTGTGTGTGTTCGCATGTGTGTGTGTTCGCATGTGTGTGTGTTCGCATGTGTGTGTGTTCGCATGTGTGTGTGTTTGTGTGTGTGTTTGTGTGTGTGTGTGTGTGTGTGTGTGTGTGTGTGCGCGCGCGCGCGCGCGCGCGCATGTGTGTGCGCATGTGTGTGAGCGCACGTGCAAAGAGGGAGAATGAGGGAAGAGGGAGAGAAAGACAGAGGAAGAGAGAAATAGAGAGAGAACCCATTTTAATTTATAATTCTTCTCTCCCTCTCTCTATATCTCTCTCTATATCTCTCTCTCTATCTCTCTCTCTCTATCTCTCTCTCTCTCTCTCTCTCTCTCTCTCTCTCTCTCTCTCTCTCTCTCTCTCTCTCTCTCTCTCTCTCTCCCCCTCTCTCTCTCTCCCCCCCTCTCTCTCCCCCTTTCTCTCTCCCTCTCTCTCTCTCCCCCCCCCCTCTCTCTCTCTCTCTCTCTCTCTAATATTTATATATATATATATATATATAGTTTAAGGGTCTATATTATATCCTACTGTCTTCTGTCGATCTAAGGTCGTGAGAATGCTTGTAATTATCTTAGAGCATCCGTTGCTCATGTTCTTCCAAAATAACTCACATCCCCAGCTAAACGGTGCTGCAATGGTGTATTAAGGCTAAGGTATCAGATTAAAGCTTAGATTAACGCTGGGAGATTATTTAAGAGGCAGAGCATCGAGATATGACTTAATGTCTTTCGCCAAGGATATAGAGATCCTTAAAAGAAACAACTCAAGTTTGCAAACGTCCTTAATGTTAGGATTCGAACCGCAGCCATACTTATTGAAGCCCAGCGTGACCAGTAACACCAACTTAGCTATCAGTGCAACCACAATAGTGCTAGGGAAATGAAAAGTATGATATACATTATAGCCTGTGCTTTTTTTTTTTCTCTAACCACATTTGTCCCCCACAAGAATAGAGTGTGGAACCCAAGTAATATTCGATAATTCACAGGGTAATGTTTGCTTTCTTCCTTAATAGCACACATCAGCAGACAAAGGCATCTTATGAGACGATCACAATACACGTTAACAAACAACGCAGATGGTCTCTGAATGTCCTCAAACGCTTGCCATAAATACCTCGGACCTTTGAACGACCATAATGTTGATGCTTGTGTCTGCGGACTTGGAATTTCGTAAAAGTTCAAACAACTGATTTAAAACGGAAGATTATTCCGAAGACTCCAGTTCTGCTGTTCGTCTAACTCTACAGAAAGATCTGTGTTGAGTTTTTATTAGCCATGTGAACCCTTTGGGTCTCATGTCTATAACGTGTGACTAAACTATTAAAAAAGATTCTTCTTATCGTGAGTCTCTGTGTATTTAGAATTGATGAAACTGAAAAATAGTCTGATCCTTAAAAGAGAACTAGGTATGCCCTATATGCTTTTGAAAATGTTCTTTAAGTCTCGAAATTGTGCTACAAAAAGTAGTGTCGATGAAAACATAAACTTGTGACATATCTTCTTTATGAGCAGTACCATGTCGTCAGAAAGATTCCCAGATACGAAATACTATTAGGACTGCAACAAATCACTTTCTATTAGCATCCATTGCGGCAAGATATGATGCAAACATCTCTGTGAGCATCTAATGTGCTACTGAGTTCAGAGGTTTGCCTAAGAAAAAACAAATAGTTTGGCTTTGGGATCCAAATACTGAACGGGATGTGCAAAGTTAGCCAGTCACTGTGACAACATTCTGTTCTAAGTCGTTTCGTAATGGAGACGACGACACTGTTTACCTGTATGCTGTTTAAAAATGCCTTTTGTGTCGGAACCTTAGATGTTTCAAGTGGCTGTAATGGTCGTGTCGAAAAAGTCCTGTCATGTAAACGGGAGATAGATGCTTGCAACCTAAATTGTTTCTCTGTGCTTAAGGAAGACGGAAATTCATTAACAGATAGGGTAATTGGCGAAGTGATAGCGTCACTGCCTGTTCCGATCTCAGTCTTTTCATTCACAGGACAATGAACAGATCATTTAAAATCTATTATACATGACTCATACTGGGAACAGAAATGTCCAAATTTTCTGGTTTTCAGTGAACATGTTAACAACATAATGGGTAGAGCTTATGAAGTGCAACTTGAGAAACCACGAGGGACTCTTTTTGTAAATTAGTAGAAATTCATTTTCGTTGTCAGTGCTCAAACCAACATATCCGAAATAGAATACAGACTGAAGTCCAACATCTTTGACAATATTGCCGTTCTGATTTTAGAGTTAGAAACAATTCGCATTCTTTTTGCGAAAACCTTGATGCGGTGTTCAGGGAGAACGCACCAGTTCGATACATTGACACCAAGTATACAAAGTCAAAGGGGACAGAAAATGCGCTTTGTTTCCGAACATGGCCTTCCAACTAAATGGGAGATTCTTGTATTGCTTGAAAAAACATTGGACTTTTCAAGTGATGGCCGGACCCTCTGGATACAGAAGATTAATGATAGACGCTCTACAGGTGGTCGCGCTATCACTGAACGCTACGGCGATCTTTTACCCACATCCTAAGGCGGCGGAGAGTTTGCGGTGGGACGACATTTCCAATGCTTTGGGAAACTTTGAGGCTGGCACATCTGCTCCTTTTTGGTAGGTACCACAAACGGTGTGCCGATCGCGGCAAGTAGCGTTCTTCCCGAGGAGGAAAACTGTCGTAGTGATCAACTTCACAAACGTAGCTTTTCACTCATGATAGCTTGATTTAATCAAATAAAAACCAGTTAGAAGAGCTTGTTTTGTTCTAATATGTGTGTTGTTCATAGATAGAATGGATGTGTGGAAATATCTTTAATATAGCTCTAAAATTTGGGAAATTGAAGCATTTTGCGTCCGACCGGCGCTCGCATCGAAATCTAGCCACTCTTTTTCTTTCACAAACTGCTCAATCTTGTTGATAAGTAATTCAACGTTTTAGTTGTTTAAGATAGATCAAACTATGGTGTACATCTATCCTCGGAACAGAAAGTAGTAATGTTGCTTCCGGTTTCGCACATTTTCAACTTGATTTTTTTTTAAATTTTAGGTTTTTTAACCTCAATGCAACTACTTTTCATAACAAGTTGACCAAAGGTGTTTTTATTCATAAAAATATGAACCATAAATGTATTATGTATAGCTTGGGCCTATATCTGATCCTATAATCTCGTTCTGTCAAAATTCTTGGGCTATAACTACGACTACGGCATTGCAGACTACTTCTTTATTTTTAAATTATACGTGTTCACCCTCTGTTGCGTTACCGTTAAGCGTCAAGGGGTTCTGTTACAATAATCATGAATAATGACAGTTCTACTTTGTCCTCCCCAACCTAGAAAATAATATTTATGTTAAAATAAATTTAGTACGGAATTTGGATCTAAATCTAGATCTCGAGATTTTTACTTTCACTCTGGTTCTTAGTAAGTAGTCTTAGATAGATCTCTATACATTACGTTGCTTGCTTTTGAGAGTCAGGCTGTAATTTTTAGGTGCTGAACACTAAAACCATTGCAAATCATTTTCACAAAATTTTTAAAAATCGAGTTAATGGGGATATTGCATGCAGCACTTCAGGTATACCTTGAAAGCTTTTTTTTTAAAATAGATTGTCTTCCAACTGTAAATACTGAGACTGATCTCTCAACTGCATCTCTTTCGTTCAATTCAAAAGATGTTCAAATAAAACATCAAGTTGTATTATTGGGGCAGATAACTAACTCTTTCTCACTCAAATTGGTCAGCTGACACAAATTGATATCAGCTGCCTGCTCACTCTAATGTGGACTCTGCATCATCAGTAGCAATCTCCTTACTTAGTGTCCTTAATATCAAAAGTACTTCACAGTTACATGTACTGTAATTCATTTCTTATTACACAGAACTTATAATGAGCTTTCCAGTGGTATAGTGGTATAGATCTATTCACCTCTCTCTGACTTTTTTGGTTTATTCTGTTTTTGCATCTTTGCAAATTCAGCTGATGTTTAGCGGAACGTCATATACAGGGGCGGTTTGTTAACTGGGCAAGACCGGCGGTGCCGGTCAGATTTTTTTTCAGCTGGACTGTTGACAGGAGATTCATTGCTGATGATGATTTTCATTCAGTTTTAAGTAAATCCAAACAAACATGTATCAACATTCAAAAAGCACCTTGCCGATTTGAAGGCGCTCAAATAGAGAAGTGGGATTCACTGCTGTTTATTTGTCGCGACA
>NW_004797968.1:311180-317275 GCF_000002075.1 Aplysia californica
AGCCTCATTCCTTCACGTTTGTTATCACGCCGGCTCGTAACTTTAAATTGTCTCCCCTCCCATCAAGCCGTCACTTCGCGGAACTTCATAGGCTACTACGTACGAGGCCAAACACATGGCGGGCTTTGGCCTAGCGATGACGTCAGTCCCATGGACAAATCCATCGACAGCCCTGAGAAGGAATAGAGGCATCCCTTAAATTACCAAATTGGCCTCTTTGTAGCTTACAAAATTAAGATTGAGACTGTCTTGAGCAGCACAGACACATGTATTATTTTATCAGCAAAACATGTATTTATCATTCAGCCTTTCTGTAACTACTATCAGAGCCTTTATTGTTAGCATGGCACTAATCGTTTTTGTTTATTGACTTTCTAACCACCTATAGTTCCTGTTTGACATTTACTCATCATTTTCTCCCCACTAATAACTTACCTGGCCCATAGGAGTCTGGCCGGCTGAAGGAGGAATTGTCTAGTGAAGATATATAAGGAGAATTTTAACGAGGAGTGATAGGCACTCGGCTGTCAGAGTCTGGGCCAGGCCTACCCCCTCCCTTCCCTCCCTTTTTCCACCGTCACCCCAGCTAGACACCAAGTTCTATAATTAGCATTTGACACACTTCCCCACCTTGTTACAACACAGTGTTCTGTTCTGAGAAGTGAGAAGTGCGTTTAAGAAAAAAATTTGATGTGTGTGTGTGTGCGTGTGCGTGTGCGTGTGCGTGTGCGTGTGCGTGTGCGTGTGCGTGTGTGTGTGCGTGTGCGTGTGCGTGTGCGTGTGCGTGTGTGTGTGTGTGTGTGTGTGTGTGTTGTGAAGGAAAGGAATAGTCGACGTGAATGACGGCCGGTCAGTTCTATAAACCACGAGCCGCTACTGGTCATATATAGCATTATTATTTTAACTTACTTTTTTTGTAACTGTCATTAAGTACTCAAACTAGCTGCTTCTACTTTATCACATAGAGCTTGTAATGAGAGCTATCCAGTAGCTTTTTTGAGGTTTCTAATGAAATTTTGAAAAGTCCGATGTTTTGTTGAGCGACGATAATTTTCAGAATTGTTGCCTACCCTTTTGTAACAGCCTTTAGTACCCAGTGTTGCCATACAGTTATTACTACTTTTTTTAGATAGATCATTGAGTGAGCTTTCCAGTTGTATATTTGACATCTGTCTAGCTTAATTAGTTGATTTTTTATGAATTTGTGAAAAGTCGTATGTTTAGTTGAACACTGCCAATTTTTCAGTGTCCTACTTTTTTGTATCAGCCTTTAGTACCCAGTCTTGATATACAGTTACAACTACTTCTTTCACATAGAGCTTTGAATGAGCTTTCAAGTGGTATATTTGACATCTGTCTAGCATAATTAGTTGAGTTTTTATGACTTACGAAAAAATGGCCTCAAACTGCAATTTTGTCATTGGTTTCTTCCCCTTAGGCATTTTTGGCCAGCATACCCCTTGGATACGATTATATCTCTCTTGTAGTTAAGTTGTAACCCTTTAAAAAAATTGAGTAGAGTCTTAGTGTGTATATCTTATGAGATTTGCATTTTGATAGCTATCCAGCCTTAAATGTTTATTTTATGTATCATGGAAAATGGGGTTCCAAGCCATTGGCATCAATTTGTAAACTTCATTTTTATGTTTTCTTTCAGTTTTGAACTACTATAATCACTACAATAGCTACATGAATTATATTCTAATTTCTTTTACGCTAAGTTTGTGTGTTTTTGTCAAAGAATATGTAAAACATTTTTGATTTTCAAGACCGGTTTTCACGTGGTGTGACCATGAAACAGCGTTGTGAGCCAGTTGCTCACACGTCACGATTTTTACAAGTGCAACAAATATTTGAAACATCATATCTCAGGTGTTTGTTGATGGATTTTGATAATTCTTTTTTCATAGTTCTTGTTTCACTGAGCACTATATGGAAAGTATAGTCTTGTTATTGTATTCTCTTTTTAAAAAATTCACTTAGTACCTATTTTTGGCTATTCACAACGTAGCAGTACTTCAACCACTCCGTCGCGTATCCCACTCTGTTTACAGACGTCGCAGGGGTGTGCATACCACGGGATTCAAGACACCTGTAAAAATCTTCTTTTTTTTTCACTCTCTTCCAAAATGATACCTATTTTGTCCTGTTGGCGAGTTTCGCCTTCACAGCAGGATTCATCTTTTTGTTGACGGCATTGTCTTTAAGGTTAGAAAATCTCGCCCCCCAAAAAAGTGCAAAATTCTGCCTGAGATTAGAAATTTAAAAAACTGAATGAAGCTGCTTACATGTTTGAAGAAAGTCGACAAGTGATCCCATTACATACAGTCAAGTTTCTTCAAAAAGCACGTTGAACGAACAAGGAAAATTCAATCAAGATGGCTCTTCTCCAGATTCCAGACTCACGTCAGAACCATGGAACAGGTGATCACACTTATGAAGACGCAGCACAAATTTGTAGCTATATTACGTGCAGCTGAGATAGACATGGCAAGTGAAATTGTTTCAAAATTCGTCAATTTGGACGATATTCTCTTTAATGGTGCTTTGGGCCTACCACTGATGAACGATCAGGAATCTATAGATTTATTTTCAAATAAATTCCAACAACTAATGGAAATCGGATTCCTAAAGTCAATTAAGAAACGATGGATCCCTACATGTACCTACTTTGATTTGAAACATTCTTTCTCAAGAGACACTTACAACAAAAATACGAGGGTAAAACTTGAAGACTTGGTCTGGTTGTTTAGGTGGTGTGGTCTTGTTGTTTTAGTGGCAGTAATCGATCTTCTCATTGAATGTCTTTGCAGAGTGTCAGTCTGTACAAAGTATGCTATCTGACCCCCCCCCCCCCCCCCCAAAAAAAAAATATATAGCAGGTACATGATAAGGGTTTGTTTTAGTAGTCGCGTCTCATTTTCTGTGCGCAGAGAGGGTCGTCGATGTTACAAGTAAAAGAGCTGGAAGGAGAGAAAGACAGGAGAAAGAAAGCTCATGCCCGGATCTTATATAAATATAATATATAGAGAGAGAGGGAGAGAGAGAGTAAAGGGCCCTACTGCTACCACTTGTTGAGGTGGTTGCTTCTAAACCTCATTGAATTGCGTATCGGGAATTTGTTTAGTAGCACTGGAGTCATATGGTTCAAATGTGAGCCTGGCAGTGCCTGTATCAAAAATAGCAAGAAAAAAAAAACTTCTGAGGAGAAATACTAGATCTAGTTTCCTCAGTGCAACCAGATGTTAGCCCTTTGTGCAACCAGTCTGCAAATATGCAACAAGAGTGCGACTCAAATGCAACCAGTTGCTCAAAGTGACAGGAGAAAACTAGAATGAAATAAACTAATTTGCTTTTTAATTAATAAAACTAAAATTACGGCTGAAAACTGGAATAGTTGAAGTCGTTTGCGTGTTGTGAACCTGCAATTGTGTGAAGACATGACGTACATTCAACAGGCGTGTCAGCGTGCTTCCTGTTCAACAGAGATAACACACAACGCAACAGATTGTCAGCGTTATGCAAAGTTGGGTCTTGGTGAAGTTGCAAAGGAGAGCAATTAATTTATTATATCTTTCCTTTCTGATGCCATTATGTTTTCGCTATATTATAGGAATTCTTCACAATAAACACTATGTGTATGTGTGTGTGTGTGTGTGTGTGTGTGTGTGTGTGTGTGTGTGTGTGTGTGTGTGTGTGTGTGTGTGTGTGTATGTGTGTGTGTGTGTGTGTGTGTGTGTGTGTGTGTGTGTGTGTGAGTGAGTGTGTGTGTTTTGAATACAAAGGCTGCAATACTAAACTACTGATACAGTGTATAAGAAAAAATTCGGGATCTGAATATTATTTTCTTCAGTATGTGCAGAGGGGGTTTCCGCTATGTGCATGCTAGACTGACCTGTGTGGTTATTTAAACTATGTTTACAGCAAGTAAGATGCAAACAGTGTTGCGCCACAATTTAACAATGGTATGTTATTTTATGGTATTTTTGTTTCGTTTTATTTTCCTTTTATGCAAAATTACATGTGAAAAAAAATTAATTAGAATAATAACTAACCATAACCAGAGGTTCGATAGAATTCCTCTGGCAAAGCCCAAGAGGTTGATGCATCTTGGTCCCCAAAAACAAATCACAATGCTTATTTGCATTTCCCGGCAGCTCGGGGTTATGTGTACACAATTTTGTTTCAAAGAAGGCAGAAATGAGGTACGTGTACAACTTCATTCTTCGTGGTTGAGAAATTTGAACTACAGCAACAGATGTGTGGACAATGTGACCTGTCGCATGTTCCAGATCCTATCACAACCCTATTGCCCTGAATAGATGACTGGGGGTAGGGGGTTGCTTTGAGCTTTACGAACGTGTATTTTTTTATCTTTTCCTTGGCCATTTTTCTTTGTACAAAAATAAATAATTTTAAACTGAAATCCAATTCAATGTTATGTTGTTTTTTCCTTTTGCTTGGAAATACAACAGTCTGGTATCGATGACATTGTCCATACATTTACAAAGGTTTTCCCAAAACATAGGGTTTTTTTCTTATTTGGAATTTGAACGAATTGTCGTTTTTCTTTCTTTTCAATGACAATGAACCAGATTGTGGCGTATTCTGTTCTTCTGATATATCCGTAATGAAAATTTTATAAAATTCAGTGCAGCACCTTGGACTTTTAGACTCAAAGGGTTACACTTAATTTAATCTCATTTTACCATTTAGTTGATTCTTTTCCCAACAACAGTGAGATCGGCAGCCACAAAAATGTTCTTTTTGTCAGAATATTCATGTTGGTTTATATATTACGGGTGCATAATGTATAGATCTACTTGGGTTCAGCATAAAAGGTACTGACCCCCCCCCCCAAAAAAAAAGATCAAATTTTATCAAAGTGGGTGGGAAAGTGTCTGTTTCTTCTATTTCATTATTTTGACGAGCGCCTGATTTCCTCACGATGCCACATATCTGATCTGATATTGGCGAACTTATTCCCCACATTTCAGTGGCTTTGACAAGGCAGTGCGGGCTGAATATTCACGATTTCAGAGAGCAAAGCATACGTGTTGTAGCAGGCACGTGCTAATGGCTCTGACAGGCAACAAACATTGTGAGAAGTGAGAAGTAACTAGAATTGATCGGATGCTCAAACCAGAGAGGGCGTAATTAAGAGAGACCTTTAGTTTTGCACTTTTATGAAAATGGGATAGCTGATAACATTAACAACTGTTACTAATAAAAGCCTGATGGAGGTTTCTCTGTTAGACATAATTTAATTCAAGAATAGTAAATACCGCTGAAGTTGGAAATATAACTCACTGTAGCTGCCGTATTCAGCAGCGTTATGCAAAGTGCAGAGTCAACAGATTTTTTAAAACCAGTTTATGCCACCACGCGTTGGAATCGGGCGTTCGTCAACGTTTGGGCACATAGAGTAATTTGTAATTGTATCATCTTAAAGCTTGTCCATTTGCTTTTCTTTTGATGAAAAAAAGATCCATCTATAGAAGTCAAGATGTTTGCGATCGAAGGAGGTGGGGGTCGCCTGGTGTAGTTAGAGGTGAATTTAGCGGGAAAATAGCCAACGATGTGAATTCCAAAGCTTGCCTGTCCTTGGGAACTGAAATTTTACATGTTTCTGCCTTTGATCGACAATTTTAGTAAAATCCACACAGAAATATGTTTTTGCTTTTTTGTTATTGTAAAGTGTTTTACGGCGCTCGCAACTGCATAAGGTCATATGAGCACGCGGGACACACCTAATATTTTCAGTTGGTAAGAAATTTTGAATTTTGCCAGGGTGGCGGCCGAAGCCTACTCTTATCGATTTTAGACTACCAAGGGACCTTAAACGTGCGCAAATTGCACGTGGGCCCTCCGAGATTTTTACCCCTTGTCCGAGAAGGCTAGGTGTAGATCTTTCCTACCAGAAGATCAGGGGTGTGGCAGAAAGACAGCAGTAAGGAGGAGCCAAGGAGTAGCAGTAGAAAGGCTGCAGAAAGAGTCAGGAGCCCAGAGGAGGGGGCAAAGGAGGTGAGGGGGTGGGGGCAGAAAGTGGAAATGAAAGCAGACAACAGAACATTGCTAGAGAGCAGGAAAGGGGG
>NW_004797968.1:319953-323598 GCF_000002075.1 Aplysia californica
AGAGAGAGAGAGAGAGAGAGAGAGAGAGAGAGAGAGAGAGAGAGAGAGAGAGAGAGAGAGAAGGGTGGAGTTTGAAAGAGTAGAGAGTTGGAGAGGGACGATAAAAGTCTTCGGTAAACCTTAGTGTTGGAATGGTTAATGGTTAATTTAATGCCTGAATTTATTCCTGAAAGTACTTTTTTCTTTCTTTTCTCATTGGCTGTTGTGAATGGCTGTGTCCGAAAAGTGTTTCATTGTTGCGCTTCTAAAGAGAGCAAAAGAGCGATTGAGACAGATGTAAAGGTACGAAAGAGACTAAGAGAGATGGGAGGGGTGGGAAGGAGAAGGACTGGCAGGTAGATGGCCAGAGACAGACGGTTAACGAGTCCTGTCAGAAATGTCCTGATACAATATTAAGGAGAACACAGTAAGCGATATAATGAGTCCATGAAGTCATTCCATTCTCCCTTCGGACATATGTGGAAGAACATCAGGCACACGTCGTTTGCCGGAACAGGCCAGTGTCTTTGAAATATGAGCTGACCATCTGCTAACGACACACTCCGCCAGAAGAACCACCAGAGCAGCCCCGGCACTCACTGCACACCAGCTCAGCAGCCAGAACAAACTCCGAATTTGAATGTCAAGCTTCTCAGCTTCACCCGTTGTGGTGTTACTGTTTCCCTTCATACTACGAAGTATTCCCGTCCATTTCTCATTAATTTCGAAGACAGTTCCACTTTCTATTAAGCCATGCACGTGTTCAGAGAACAAATTTCCAATCTCTGAATGTTTCGTTACAAGGAAACCTTGAGATGATCCCAGCAGCCTGTCCTTGAGGTAAACTAGATGAGAGAGTAGGTCTGCATCACACATCTGCGCTAGTCTACGGGAGTCAATTATTGCGACAAAGTTGGATTCTGTTTTAAGTAATGTTAAGACCTGCTCTTCAGTATTGCACACAGAATTCTCAGGGGATTTATAATACGGCATGCCTTTATAAAGACGGCTGGAGAGAGAATTTTCACTGGCAGCCCTTATTGTGTTAACCAAAGACGTATAGTCCGCCGGCATACACCACTGATAGTCGCTTCTTTCCACTAACTCCTTCAACGATGTAAAAGGTGTCTCTTGTCTTGGCCCAAGCACTTCCGCCGTCAGGGATCCTTTGTAAACCGAGCTAATAATAAGCATAGTTATAGACCAAAACCACAATAAAATTCGACCTGACATCACAGGAAACTCTAGCAAAACAGCTTGTTGGAAGACTGATCCAATTAGACCAAACACTGCATCCATTGCCGAAGAACTTCCAGACATGCCAGCAGTGGGCATACGCGATTTCAGTTTAATGGGTCTAATCGACACATTTTGTCCAGCTCTCAATTTTGGAATGCTTTTCGAATTAAAGAACCCTGCCCTTCTCACATCACCCAGGCGTGAAAACTCAGTCGATGAATCTTTCCTAATATTCTGTATGTTATACACATTTGGATAAAATCTCTGAAATAGGAGTATCCCTGCTAATATGCTTAGAAAAGCAATGAAAAGAACGATGATGACGTACGGGTGAAAAAGTCTGGTCAAGACGCAATCGAATATGTGATATTGGGGTCGATTGACATACACACCAACAACCACGGTGTGTTTTGTAGGATAGACTACAGCATGATTAAAATGTCTCTGGGCGTGAAACTCCCAAAAAGGGATACTAAAGTCTACTTGAGAACTTGCCACTGCATCAGAAACTTGGGACCACGTCAAATTCTCTGAATTTGGAAAATATGTCACGGTGAAATTGAGACTCTGAGACAAAGCTACCATCTGGTCAACGGCAACACCACCATAGTCCACGTCATCAGAACCGGGCACGGGGATCTGTAACACGTCAGATTGCCACTCTTTAATAAGACAAAGCAAAGTCCTACCATTAAGATGGAATCTAGTGTTTGGAAAAAGAATGCAACACTTATTTTCCCAACCTTCGTGCCAGTTCTCTACTGTTTGCAGCTCCCGCCGTCGTCTTTGTCCACGCCACATCAACGTCATGACAGCAGAAACACGGTGGCTAGAACAATTATAATCACTTATCAAAAACATAACGTTATCGAACGGCATCTCACACAGGCTGCGCTCTGCTTCGTCTCTGTCCTCCGGACTTACCACCACCAAAAACTTGGCTCTGTTCACGAACAGCGACCCTCTCATTCTTCGCCTGGCGACGGCTGCTGCAGATTCAAGAACCTGTACAGAGTTGTGTCCCATAACCAGGAAGTTTGGAATGTGCAGTTCCCAGTAAGTTTTCTCTACAAGAAGTTCTATACTCTCCGACTTCATATCGTCATATATATCAAACTGTGTAACCTGAACATGACTTAATAGCTCCTGCATTGATTCAGTGGTTAAAATTTCGTTTTCAATACTTCTCATAATCGCAAGCTTTTGCAGGCCGCATTCAGAACACGAGTGCTTTAAGAAAACGTCTGTTTTAATGAGAAGAAGCGAGGTGTTCATTACAGGAGTCCGAGCACTTGACGCCATTCCAGCACCAGAACAAAGAGACACCCAGAAAGCCATCGTGAAAATTTCAAAACAAAGAGTCATGATCTTGTGTATGGCAACCTCTTCGAACCGTGAAATGAGCAATGGGACTTCGGGCTTTGCGAGATATAAACCTGTACTCAAAGGATGGAAAATAAAACACCAAACCGCCCTCTTTTGTGGACAGAGATTACTACAAATAGAGAACCGACGTTTAACTGAAACAGTAATCACACTCAGAAGAGGGCATGTGCTATTTTAAAAGGCCATTAGAAACTAAACTCAAAAAGGTTTTTGTTTATGGTTTTTTTTATTTGATATAAATATAAGAAATCCAATGTGTACTCTGCAAATGGATTAGCAAATAACGGAGCTAATTCAACAGGGAACTTTTCGGGGGAGGGTGGTTACCTTTCTGTTATTGTGCCAAATGCATCCCTGGAGTTATTTACTATTAACAAATGAGATTTTGATATCCCGGTGCAAAGACATGGGTTTTGACCAACTTTAAACTAATCATGGCTGAAAAGATTACTGTTCGCATCAACGTTTCACAAAGGTAACAACTATGTATATTAAAAGCATAATTTCGCCCACTGGGGCAAACTCAAAGCCCTACGATCATCATCATCATCATCATCATCATCATCATCATCATTTGGACGAGTGGAAGTGCCTCTGAGTATAATGACAAGGGAGCCGAAAAAGAGCCTCGCTCTCGCCCATTAAGGAAACTAAAAAAAAATCATCATCATCATCATCATTATCATCATCATCATCACCATCATCATCATCATCATCATCATCATCATCATCATCATCATCATCATCATCAAGTACCAGATGTGCCATAAAGATCAGCGATCACGGTTCGCCATTCATTCCTCTGCCCGAACATTTTTTTTAAAACGATAAATATCTAGATCTTTCCCCGTCATCCACCAGTTTAGAGTATCCGAGTAAGTTGCCTCTGCCTCGTCTGCCTTCTATTTTACCTGGGAAATCTGGACGCAAGAAGAGAGAGAGAGAGAGAGAGAGAGAGAGAGAGAGAGAGAGAGAGAGAGAGAGAGAGAGAGAGAGAGAGAGAGAGAGACAGAGAGATCGGGTAGGTTTGCTGAACACACA
>NW_004797968.1:323698-324902 GCF_000002075.1 Aplysia californica
CAGACAGACAGACAGACAGACAGACAGACAGACAGACAGACAGACAGACAGACAGACAGACAGACAGAACGAAAAATGTTATTCTATCTATAGGACAAAAGGCCTACGGAACGAATGTTTTGCTCTGCCTGTAGCCTGTCAAGTTATAGTTCTTTTGTGACTGAAGATTTTATTGCATGCTACATATTTTTAGTGCACGTATTGCCAGGCTCACCTGGTGACTAATTTCCTCATTGTTTTTTTTCATTAACATATACATCTGTTTTACATACACACATGTCCATTTATTTTTAAAGTGCGATATCTGTGTGAATGTAATGCACATTGAGCATTTTTTTTAGAAAATGGAAATTCGCAGCATAATTAATGCAGTTAATTATTTTCATTTGTATTATTACGATTGTCATTGTCGTTGTCATCATCATCATCACCATTATCATTATTTACTTTGATGTTCAAGGTCCTTATCATTCCTTATGTTGATTCAGTCTAGGTTTTGTTTTGCAACCAGTAGCTGGAAGACGATCGGGGACGACCTACGGTACTGCCCGTGCCCCCTCCCCCTTTTTTTCCTCAAAGAAAAACTTGATTGGAGGACAGAGGTTGAATTTAAGTATAGCAATGTATTGAAAATGCTGACACAACCAACTCAAAGAAGAAACTACACAAAAATACATGTTGGAGCCGGAAACTCTGAGAAAAAGTGGTAAATGTCTTACGGCGCTTGCAACTCCATACGGTCCTATAAGCAAGCGGGACACAATAACAGTTTGGTAGGGATTTTGAATTTTGCTCAGGTGGAGGCCAAAGCCTACTTTTATCGATTTTGGACCAACAAGAGATCTTTAACGTGCGCAACTTGCACACGGGCCCTCTAAGATTTGTTGCCCGTATCTGAGAAGGCTAGGCGTAAGATCTTACCTACTATAAGATCAAGGGTGTGGCTGAAGGACAGTAGTAAGAAGGAGCCAAAGAGTAGCAGTAGAAAGGCTGCAGAAAGACTCAGGAGTCCAGAGGAGGGGGCAAAGGGGAGGGCGCAGAAAGTGGAGGCGAAAGCAGAGAACAACATGGTTAGACAGCAGGAAAGGATGTGAAAGGGGAATATTTTAGAGAAGAAAATGTTCCATCGCTCTCAGGTTTCGAAATTAGAAACTATTGAATGAGAGGCGAACACCATAACCTCCAGACCACAAGAGCCCCCTGT
>NW_004797968.1:325002-369083 GCF_000002075.1 Aplysia californica
CCCCCCCCCCATCAATCCAATAGTCTGAAAAGCTCAAACGTCCCTTAGGGAACTGACAAGGAAGGTAAACAGAAAGAACTGGCTGGCTGAGGGATTACAGCGAAGTCAAGGTATATTTTCTTCTAAAAACAACACCAGGCCAAAATTCATCATCTTTTATGTCCACTTAAAAGCACATTTATGTTTGGATTTTACAAGAAAATAGATCAAAGACACAAAATTGGTAATTTGCTGTTTCCAACAAAAATTAAGCTTATGAAGCCACCAAACATTGGCCGCTCTTTTTGCACTAATTTTACCCAGGTGACACACATCTTCAATTGCAAATATCTTAACTTCTATTCAAGACAAATGAACAAGCGTTAAGATTATTCTAGTAACTCCAAAAGCTAAAAAAACTGATTAGCACTGAGTCATGACATAATTTTCTTTTCCTTGAAATGTCTCCCAAGACATAATTCTAATGATTTAGAATACAAGCTGCTTCGACCTTGGCCATCAAAGCCACCCAATTCACATGAGGAGGAGGTACTACATAAAAATAACTTACAAAGACAAGATTCTTATAGAATCATGAATAATTACATAAACTGACACAAAAAGACAGCAGCATTTTTCTGCAAAAGGACTGTATTTGAAGTTCTTTCATCATTGTAACAAAAATCAATCAATATCACAGAATATGTACAGCAGTGTTCTCCAACAATGAAAATAATTAATCATGACATTGAGCCTCTGTACCATCTATTCCACAAGCCATGCGTAAATCAAGAGAGGAAACACAGACAACATCTTTCAATCTTTCCCTAACATTGTATTAAAAGCAATGACTGTCCCTTTTCCAGTTTCAGTTGTGAACATAGTTGTATGACAATCAACAAACTTTTCAGGAAATTGAAATTCCGATCAGTCAGAGCCTTTTGACAAACAATATAATAATGACAAGCCTACAAACAGCAACATTTCAGGACAAAAATATGGGATAGGATTTATTTCAGGGTCAACAGATGCACTTTAAAAATGTATGAAATTTTAAAAACGTTTCGACACACAATAACTATTACAGATAGTGCTAAAGTCTCACTGCAATTTTTTTTCAATTTTAATTCAATTTTTTCTTTTCTTTCATGTAAAAAACATACATTCCGTTCCCAATTCAGATGGACCAAGAAGTCAGTATTAGGAGACAGATCCAAGTCAGACATACTGGAAAAGCCATAAAAAGAAATTCTGGCTCTGGAATCAAGCGAACACCTCTACATGAAAGAGAGAGAGTATTATCACATTGCCTCACACACCACTTCTATTATACCAGGGACCTGATATTGCATGTCAATAGTACAGTAGCCTCCTCCTTAGATCTCGGAGCGAGATCTTAGGCGAACGGAATCTTGGCTGACAAAAGGAAGAATCTACGGTGACCAATGTTCAGGCACACAACCGGTAAAGTGGTCTCCCTTCACTCTAATATGAACCGACGTGACCCCTGGGTGGGTTTATGACTTATGGCTAGCAAAAAACGATCAACCTTGATGACCAATCACAGTGGATTGAGGCATGACATTTTCACCTATTATCCTATCGTGAGTCTCAATATCTACATTTATCCAGTTGCCCCATCCCTTTACCTGTCTAAACTTTACAGCTTTCCATCTCTGACCAAGTTCCCCCAGCATTTGTCGTTACCCACCATTAAGTTGTGACCACACCAGGGCCTACTGTAGAACACACCAATTAAACTTCAATCCATCTTGCAAATTCTAGAGAAGAGACAACTGCAGCAATGGTTGGGGAAAGAGTTCACAGTTCGATGTGATCCCGCTAGGAGTGAACTTGTAGGCTTCACCTTACCCACCCAGCATGTGATGTAAGATTCAGTGGAGAGCCCAGATGCGAGTGCAATGTCTGGAGAAAACAAACGTATCGGCGAGTTCACAGCTCGGTGTGTTCCCATCTAGGGCAAACAATGTACCGTTTCATCGTGACTTACAACGCATATGTGATCACATTTACGAGGGTGATTGATCTGTGAAGCAACGGGTAGTTCAATGATCGCAAATTTTCACTCTTGGTTGATCAGCTGTGTCCACCCGCTTTTTTCACGTAAATTTTTACCTGAAATGCGGGACCTTAGCCAAATGTAGACCTTCAGAGTGAATCAGAAAAGGATCTTAAGGGTGACATTTGTATAGTAAAAATTCTGTTTTCTTAAAACAGCGGGACCTTAAGCAAACTGGGATCGTAAGCGATGGGATCTTAGGCCAAGACTACAGTATTTTCAATAAATTTTCAAACTCCACCTTCAACTTTCTCACCTTACTTATACAGTTATCACATGCTTCTAACATAGAATTTCAAGGCTCTTGCTAAAAGTTGAAAGAACATAAAGAGGACAAGTGGAGGTACTGAAAGAAAATCACCAAAATGAAACTAAAACATTTTGTCATGACTAAATGAAAGCAAAGACTCATGGGAATTCACATCTGTCTAAAAGTAAAAAAAGAAAGCAAATTGTGAAAATGAGTCCAAACTTTTCTTAGTAACAAAATAAATGTTTTAAATAAAGACAAATTCTCTTTAACCATGGAAATAATTGACACTCACTCATATTTTCAAGAGACAAAAGGTCTTCACTGCTGCTCTTCCACAACCAAACAACTCACTCTGATTGGTTTTTCTTCAATAAGGCAACAAAAAAACCTCATCAAACTATAATAACATATGTCCATTTCAATCTTTGGTGAAATGTTTTCCATTACAAAACATTAAGAAACTGATATGACACAAGCCACAGATATTTCAAGCTAGATTTACCAGTCGTGCCAACTTCAAAACTAGTGCACACAATAATCAAAATGAAACATCATCCAAAGCTGACCAACTTGTACTATTTCTTCCTACTTCGTTTCTTATAAACTGTACATACATATATTAAGGTGTGAGTTATCCAACACAGGTACCCAAATACATGAATGCACATTAACTCATTCGCTACGTACTATTTTTGGCTTGTGGACAATTTTTTTTCGGGAGAGTACTTATAATAGTGCTCAGTTCAAAGGTCTTTGGGACCCCAAATTAAAATACATATCAACATACTAATATTATATATCAACATTCTCAGTATGGTTTGTCGAATACATCAGTAATATTTATTTGGGTATTTTTCAACTTTGGTTCCTGTAAGAGGCGATTATGTAACACAATTTTGATGGGATGCGGATAAAATTTGAATATAAAAAATTAATAATCTTTGGTGAAACTCAAAAAAATATGTTTGCACCAAGTCAAATGACAAACTAAAATAACCATAAATGAATATAGAACTGGAAAATATTGAAAAAATTTGCAGGTATTTACATACACTCCATAATATTTGTACATTTGGATCATAAAATCCAATATTGAAAAAAAAAACAATTTTCATAATCTTGAAAAAAAGGATCACAAATAGAAAAAAAGCACTCGTATCTTATATGGAATTATTCAGAATTGCATTTGGAATAAACCTATACATGTCTTGAGTGGCACTTTTTGTGTAATTTCACCAAAAAGTAGTGATTTTGGTGAGAAAAAAATATTTCGACAATTTAGATCTAGCACTCAAAAATATTGATTTCTCAATAACAGTGCATGGGTAATTTGAGTCCATTATAGTATCAATATTATAAAGAAGAGTCCCACATTTCTTTAGTGAGCAAAATAATGACACATTTTGTTAAGTAAAAGTACTAAGGCCGGTGTCTGGGCTATAATTTTGGCATCGCGATAAAACAAAGTTGCATAAACTACGAAATCACATTTCAAAACTGAATCTAAACTTCCGATTTTCGGTGCAAACGCTTGACCCGGAAGTCTGTGTATTATAACCTTTTTATCAACATGGATACATGGACTGGAATAAAATCTAAGCTAGAATTATAGGTCGGTTTTCGAGCTGTCGGGGGCGGCTTGGCGTGCAGAAAACACTTTCGCTGCGCCGCTGCCCACGGCTCGGCGTAGCGAATGAGATAAACTCTTGCCCAATTCAAAGAATAAATCAAATGCACAATTTGTTTTTTAAAAACGAATTTTTTTTTCATCAATGAGATTTCAAGAGAGCATTCAGGGCTTCTAACTTTAAGTATACCTCAAATATTCAGTTTCAAATCAGACTTTCAAGAGAGACCTCAAGACTGCAGTTGCATCATGTGAGGTTCCCGTACAATCAACTACTCAATTCCACCAACAGATACAGGTCAGAGAATGCTCAATCTGGGCTAATTCAGACAAATTACATCAAAGCCTCAGTCATACCAGCCACAGCATTAGTAGGTCCCCATGATCACATGATGCAACCTAACAGTCAAAAATTACTCCAGAATATTTATATTCACCAAGGCTAACTGTTCATGAAGGTATATGGATGTCAGAAGGCATCGCTGTAGTGTTAAAACTAACACTTTCAGTCACTTTCACATGAAAAAGTCACACTTTCTGCATTTCCAAAATCACCCACCTGCACTCACAGATATACAACCAGATAGACTGGGACAAATAAAAACCCAGACCTGAGCAAAATTGTAAAAAGGCTCTTACTTTGGATCTCAGCAGCCTCTGAAGAAAAGAGCAAATTATGAAAACTTTAGTTCTCAGTGTCAAACACAGAGAAACAATATGTGAAACAATGGCACAACAATCAAATGTCATAAACGTGGATACTATGCCTGAAATAAGAAAGGAAACTGAATTTTAGTGGTAATAAGGGTTTATCATCTTTTTCATACCATTTTGTTTCAAAAACGCATGAGGTTCAAACTTGACGCTTTGCACCTTTTATGTTACACTTAGTAGAGTTGTTACTATACCCACCTTCCTCCGAGAATATTCAAAGAGCTAAATTGACGACACAAACTTATTAAGACCATGTATCCATCTCTATAAAAAAAATGATTATTTGCATACAGCTTTGGTTATAAACAATTACTTCATCTGAAGTCGAATTTTGTTGGATCAGGTGCATTTTATGCAAAAGCTTTAATTGAAACAATCGATGCATTCAGTAATTTTCTGCCATTCCATAGAGATCAAGAGAAGGTTTCATTTTTATTTGTTATGGACTATAATAAATTGATTTGCCAACATTGTTAAGGCTAAATGTATTGTTTCATGCACAATTTTTCTTGAAAAAGATTTTTATAACAGATTAGAAGTGTTTGTCGCTAATCTTAAGAAAAAAATTATGGAAAAACTGATAAAGTTCTACATCAAAATAATTCTTTGAGAAAAAACTAGGTCCATAATGGGCAGCTGGGTTCATGATTCCTTATGGATAACTTCTTGTGTGAGTTGGCCCAATCTTATTTCAGTTTCAGCCTTTGTCCTATTTATTGTAAAAATATAAGACAACTTCTTTTATCATTGTGTTTGTGGGGTTTCTCTTGTTAAAGTGTCAAACATTAGCAGGATTGCATGCAGATTAAATTTCTATACATCTATACTCCAAGCAAAAAAATAAGTTCTCAATCTAAAATTCAAAACCACTCCAGCTATGTTCTATCAACAGAAAAGCACCCCACTAATCAAGGCCTTTTTAAAGGACATATTTATAACATTTGCTACATGGCTTTTATACTCTTATATAGACCCTAGGTATACATATCAAACAAAAAATGGCAGGGCACTACATCTAGTAAGTTCTAATCAAAGCATTAACAACCAGTTCAACAGTAAAGAAGAACATCCTGGACTTATTGCTGTTGTTGAAGGGTATCATCTTGGCTCCAAACAGAAATCAAAAGTCCACGACTAACAGCTCCAACATTTTGGTGTCTCAGTATGGAAGTCCTTAAATGAGACCAAATCCTTCTGTTTGCTGAATAGCCAACAGAAGCTTGTCCTGCAATGTTTCCTTTGTGCTGTACTTGGGCAGGTCGAGCACATTGAAGCATGTGTGAGCCACAGGCAGGAACTTCTCCCCATCACATGTTGGCTGGATGATAATCTGAAGAAAATCATAGGAGATATTCATGTGTTTTTCAAAGCGTGCTTTTAGCTCATGACCACCTCAATAACATTTAAGTGTAAATATAAATCATGACATCATATTACACAAGGAGCCTCGCTCATCCTAACAACGTGAAAAGAACAACTCTACTTTGTATAATGAAGCACATAATATTGGAGCATAAAGAAAAAAATTATTCAATAAACATTTATCGATCAGACTTAATTAACAAGGATAAAAGCTAATCCTAAGACATTAACAAAGTCAAATAAAAACATTAAATCTAAAAATTAAAAAAAACAACAGGATCTGAGCTTATTCAGACAAAAGGAAAAAACATTTTATCGCTCTTCACGGTGAACTGAGAAACATTGCATTACCATATAGTAAGAGTTTTGGAAAATTTTTAATAGTAGAGGGTTTTACGGCGCTCGCAACTGCATAAGGTCATATGAGCGCCAAGGGGTGGGTGTCAACAGAGAAGTCTTTACAGGGAATCAGACTTAGACTGCTCACCTCTCTAGCTTCAACAGCATAAGGTCTGCTTCGACTATCAATGCACCCCAAAATAGCAGGTCACAAGAGAGTGACAAACATACAAAAGAAGAAGAGAAAAATGACAATAGTAAGAATCAGGAAAGAAAAAGCAGCAGTTCCCTGTTGTAGATCAGGCACAGTTATGAGCGTGACATGAGTCAGCCCATTTACAATTCTACTATGCTTGAAGGAGAAATGTCCCCCCTTTGGGAATGGCCTAAAGACACTACAGTCAGTGACACTGCCCCAGGGGAAGGGGTGGTGGAGTTTTTGAAGCTACGAAAGTATGAGATATACTATGTAAGAAAGAAGGAACACATTTTTCTCTATGAAGCACAAAATTAATAATTTATCAAAACTTAATTCAGGAAATAAGGAACATAGCGCAGAAGATCAATCAATTCCCCACACAATGCAGGTTGATGAAGATAAAAATTTCCCTCTGGGATAATAGAGTATTATCTTCATGAACCTGCATTTTCCATACACACTGGACTACTAAGCCAAACTTGCAATTATCATGAGGCAAAAAAATGTAGACCAATACATAACAAACATCATCATTTGGAATGCCAACAATTTCATTAATGTAAATAACATAGATATGAAACAAGAAAGCTGCTATACAAAGATCATCATACCTTGACATACTTCATGCCAAACACAGGAATACGATCACTGCCAGTGAGGAACACTGTAGAGGGAAAAAATTAATAGAATAAGAGACATATAAAAAAAATATAACAACAATTTTAGTTTGTCTTGCTATGCAGTAGCAGTTTACATCAGTGATCCTAGACATAAACACAATATTACAGCCAAGAGACAAAGTTGGGGAAAAAAACAGGACTTAAACGTTGATAGTCTGAGCCCGCCTCTACATAATTATAGACTAAAATTAATGGGTTAAAAAGAAGCAAAGAAAGAAATGTATAAAAAAAAGACATATCTGTCTGCCCCGGTCAAGATCAGTCGTAAGACGCACTTTGCTATTATCAACTACGAGGCTCGAAAGGCAAAAAAGTGACTTTCCATGAAATTTTTGTTTTTTGGATATATTGAAAGTTTGATGTCTTCTGCTTCATTTAAGATGAAAATAAACAATTATAATCGACTATAAATATTTTATTTTGATTTATTGTGGAGGTGTGTGTGTGGTTTGTTGTGAGCTTGGGTGACGAGATAAAGGAATTTGGACCTTGCTAGTGTGTAGCTGTGAGATTATTTTTAGAACCATTACCTCATGGCCACCTTTGCTTCAAGGTTTCAACGTTCTTCATTCGCAACTATTTTTAGATTTTGACCCCTTTTTGAGCATGAATGGTCTGAAATGTTAACAACTCTGATTGAACGGAGTAAAACGCTAACTTCTAGCTCACTTCAAGTTTGTTCACTTAAACAACTGACTGTGTGGACGTGCTCTGCTAGCTGTTATCGTCTGTTGAAACAACTGACTGTGTGGACGTGCTCTGCTAGCTGTTATCGTCTGTTGATCATTCAGTTTTACACTTGGATTGACTTAAAAAATTCATTTTTACTAGTGTTTCAGTGCTTTTAAAAGATTAATTAATCTTCCTCTAGATCTCTCAAAGTGGACTCCTTACTAAGAGGCCACCGAGGTGGTCTATGTGCATGTGTGTGTATTGTGTTGGTGTTTGTATGTGTGTGTATGTGTGTTTGTGTGTGTGTGTGTGTGTGTGTGTGTGTGTGTGTGTGTGTGTGTGTGTGTGTGTGTGTGTGAGTGTGTGTGTGTGTGTGCTCTCTCGTGTATTTATGGTGCTGTTTCAAACGTATAATTAGGTAGCGTAAACACAGCACATAGGCCGACTCACGGCCTTCCGAGCACGTGGTTTCGGTGAAACGGGGGTAATTCAGATCTCTGTTTCTTTGCTCTTTAGCTGTAAAACACCAAAAGCTGAACACTTTGAAAAAGTTCAGATTTTCTTCGTTACAATAGTGTAATTTGTCTGTATATCAGAGTATTTGGAGCTGGAGAATCGCCGTGGAAAGGGAAGCCCCTCGCGGTCGGAATACGAGGTCGGTCAGTTCAAAATTGACACCCATGCATTCGACTGCTTTGCAAAAGATTGATGATTAAATACCGTCTTTTCATTGGCGGAGAACTGTACAGCTTTGAGCGTGATTTCCCATGGTTATTATTTTTGGCCTTTGGCGTTTGCATAGAAAACCTTGAAAAAAAGCGTCCAAGTTTTCAAAGATCATTTTTAACACGAAATGTGTAAAATACCGGCTAAAAAAGGTACCAATAGAAAGAACAATTCTTTTTCTATTGGAATAAAGTCATCGGCTAGGAATTATTTTGCATGAATCCATGTACAGGAGAGAGAGAGAGAGAGAGAGAGAGAGAGAGAGAGAGAGAGAGAGAGAGAGAGAGAGAGAGAGAGAGAGAGAGATTTTTTTTATTTTTTTTGGTAAGTGTTTTGCGGCGCTCGCAACTGCATAAGGTCATATGAGCGCGCGGGACACACCTAAAACTTTTAGTTGGTAGGAAATTTGAACTTTTCCCGGGTGGTAGCCGAAGCCTACTCTTATCGATTTTAGACCTCCAAGGGATCTTTAACGTGCGCAACTTGCACACGAGCCCTCCGAGATTTTTCGCACTTGTCCGAGAAGGCTAGGTGTAGATCTTTCCTACCGAAGATCAGGGGTGTGGCAGAAAGACAGCTGTAAGAAGGAGTCAACGAGTAGCAGTAGAAAGGCTGTAGAAAGAATCGGAGCCCAGAGGAGGGGGGCAAAGGAGATGAGGGAGTGGGGGCAGAAAGAGGAGACGAAAGCAGACGACAGAATATTGCTAGAGAGCAGGAAAGGGGGAGAAAGGAGACAATTTTGGAGAAGAAAATTTTTCGGTCGCTACCCGGATTCGAACCCGGGACCTTTGAATGAGAGGCCAACACCTTAACCTCTAGGCCACGAGAGCCCAGAGAGAGAGAGAGAGAGAGAGAGAGAGAGAGAGAGAGAGAGAGAGAGAGAAACAGAGACAGAGTGAGAGAGAGAGAAAGAGGATAACTATAGGATCTGTGCACTGCATATGTTCTTTGTATTATTGTACAGCGCATTGAGCATTTTCTTTGTGGAAATGCACTATATAAATGCAATTTATTATAATTATTATTATTACATATGTTCTCTTATCTTTCTCAGACAAGCACAGCAGAAACAAAACAGTAGAATGTGTTAGCTTGTTTCTATACAGTAACCAGATAATCAAATACTCAAAAGAGTATTCCTCTTTTACACCCACACTTGTACGAAAATAGCCACACTATTTTTAACAACACTAGTGACAATCTGCATTCATTTTGCATAGAACAAACACTTACTGAGGAATTTTTTCTTGTCTACGAGACTCATCTCATGGAACACCTCCCAGAAGAATTTGATGGTAAGGTGATACTTGTGGTACTCTCCATTGTAGCCAGTGTTCTGAAAATAAAAATGGGGGAAACCACATCAGATGCGACAAATAATTGAGAAATTCCATGACATACCAGGTACCTCAATATGTCATTGAAGGGGTTTAAAGATGCCATGGGAGGCTTCAATCCCAGATTCACCAAGACCTTAATAAACACAATAATACTTGACTAACTAGAGAATGAACCAATTTCAAATGCCTAACAACAAGCTCACATCTTAGTTTGTGGTGCACTATCTTTTACAGTTGTGCACGTCACCATAAAATAAATTTCTTTACAGGAATCAAGAAGGTTGTCTTTTCTTTCCATTATTATCTGTATCCTAGGTATTGTCATAACTATTATTATTATTATTATTATTATTATTATTATTATTATTATTGTTATTATCATTATTATTATTATTACAACTTAATCCATTTCATTATATCAAAAGCGATATTATCACTACTATTAATATTATTACACCATCATTATATCTATCATACTTATAACTTATATTGTCAATATAAATCTTTTTTACATCACTATTATTCATAATCAGTATAATCATTACTGAGGTAAGAACGGCTATATCTTTATAGCAGCAGCAGCCATATGAGAAAAGCTGTACCTTTTCTAGCTCAAGGAAGTCATAGTCCTCATTGCCTACAACCATGGCCTGAAGCTCCTGGGGGTGGAACAGCTTCTGCATGAAGATATACAGGGTAGGAAAAATCGGTCAACAGAGACTGACAGGCAGACACACAAGCAGGAAGGCATGCGGGCAGACAGATAGACAGCCACATAATTAATATGAAATAAAATAAGAGAACCTCATTTTCTAGAGGGTATTTATTTCAAAGTTTTATTTACACTAAAGTCAACCAAATTTCCAGGTGGAAATGTAAATGTTGCCTTTTCTTTCCATTCTTTTTCTTTTGAATTAAACAAAATTATGAAGTTTAAATATTGTCCTCAGAGTAAATTTCCTACTCAAAACATCTACATCTTGAAAAGGCATTCGGCAGCCAGAAGTGATTGGATTCAAATTCCTTGTTTTGAGCAAATTAGTATTTGTTCTTAGACATAAGATTAAAAGCATGAAAATGCATGCGATCAAGCAAAATTTGTCAATGAAGTAAAAAGTAAAACTGCATTGATATTAATGGATAAAATAGAATGAAGAAAGTTTGTTTTTTATCAGCAAATCAGCCAAAAGAAAAACAGTCACTTCTGAGAGTCAAACATGCAGACTAAACCGTGATAAACAATTTCAAGTAAAATGTGCATCCACTTACCAAGACCTCGCCACCACAAACAGACAAGAATCCTTCGCTGAAGGCTGAGAATTGTGTCTCCACTGATTTGTTCAGAATGTAGTCCACATACAAGTCAACATATTTTTGCCTGTTGGAAACAAAATCATAGTTACAAAACTCATCAAACACAGTAAGAAAAAATGAAAAATGGACTCAGACTTGTGAAGATCTTGACCTTCGCCACAATGGAACAAAAGCTTGGTCCCTTGTCAGCAACCTCTCGGGAGAAAGACAAAAAAGCAACCCCAAACCTATTTTCGTTTCAGGCAACACCATCACAGAAGACCAGAAGAAAGCCGAACATTTTAACCGGTATTTCGCCTCTGTAAACAGGGCAAGTAGACTAACCGAGGCCGATAGACTCCTCATAAACAAGGCTAAGCACAAAGAAAAAGCCCCTACCGTGAACAACCCCTTTTTGAGGAGGACTTCAGCATGATGGAACTTGGACAGGCCCTCAAAAAATTAAAGCAAAAGAAAGCCCCAGGACCAGACAAAATACCCAACGAAATGCTGCGCAACCTTGGTGCTAAAGGAAAAGATGTCATACGCCGCTTAGTAAATACCAAGTGGGAAAACGAGCGGAATACCAAAGGCATGGGGGATCGCCCAGATCATACCGCTCCTAAAGAAGGGGAAACCACCTGGAGAAGCGAAGAGCTACCAACCTATATCATTAACATCATGTATCGGTAAGCTTGCCGAAAGAATGGTTAACAGGCCAACAGCTTGAAACCACACCAACAGGCTTTAAAAAAGGCAGCAACACAGAAGACCAACTTTCCAAACTAAGTCAAGACATTAAAGATGGTTTCCAGGAGACTAAACACACTGTTGCCATCTTTGTAGATCTCCAACAGGCGTACGACAGAGTGTGGAGAAAACGCCTGCTCATGAAAATGATGGACCTCGGGATACACGGGAAACTTTACAAATGGATCAAGTTTTTCCTAGCGGATCGAACCATCGAAACAAAGGTGAACAATGCCCACTCGTCAATAGAAGTACTCGAGGAAGGCCTACCCCAAGGTTCCTGTCTGAGATGCACTTTGTTCCTGATCTTTTTTAACGATGTGACAAACGTGCTGAAATCAGAAAAGACTCTCTACGCTGATGATCTTGCTCTCTGGCAAACACATCACAGCACGGTGGTAGGAGCAGGAAAATTAAATGAAGACCTCAAGAGGCTCCACAGCTACTATCAGAAATGGAAGCTAAAAATAAACTGCACGAAAACAGTATACACCATCTTTACAAAGAGCCATAAAACAGCCCAAAAAAAACTTCAACTGAAGATGGGAAATGAAAATCTCCCTAAAGAAGAACAACCAACGTATCTAGGAGTCAAACTTGACCAAAGTCTAACAATGAAAAACCAAGTGGAGAGCATAAAGAACAAGGCGAAAAGGAGACTCCAACTTTTAAAGAAACTTGCGAGCGGTTCATGGGGATCAGACAAACTCTGAGATCTCTATACCTTGGTTATGTCCGATCTTCCCTGGAATACAGCAATAGCCTACTCATTATGTGTAGCGCAACTACTTACAATACCCTTGACAAGGTCCAAAATAATGCACTTAGTTTCATAAACGGTGGAATGAGATCTTCACCTACTGCCGCATGTGAAATTCTTTCAAATGTTGAACCCCTGGGAATTCGCAGAGATAAAGCAGTTTTGGAGCACCATGAAAGAACCAAAAGAATGTACCCCAACCACCCAAACAGGACATTAGTAGAAACAAGGAAACCAAAGAAACGACTTCAACAAAAATCAGTCATGCATCGCATCACAGAACTAATGGAGAGCCACCGTCTACTACAAGACAGAAGAGAAACCAAAAGAGTCAACCAAAACATCCCTCCCCACATTTCTATGGAAAAACCAATCATTACAACTTCTCTCAGAGACAATAGCACAAAATCTTCAGACCCAGTGAAGTTGATGCTTGCATCACATCAAACTATCGACAGCTATTCAGATGACAGGATACACGTCTATGCAGACGGCTCAGCATTCAAAGGCACAACCAAAGCCGGATATGGAATACTAATACAGTACCCAGATGGAAGTTCTAATGAGATCTCTGCAGCCTGTGGAGAGAAATGTAATAACTACGACGCAGAAAGGATAGCAACTGAAAGAGCACTATACCATCTCGGCACAGTTTTTGACACTCATCCAAACAAAACACAGAATATAGTGATCTTCACTGACTCACTATCAGTCTTGCAAGCAATAGAAAATGACCATCATCTAAACGAAGATTCGACACATATACTGTTTGGCTCCCATCACCTGATACTGATAACATCCTGTGGCATCAACCTGGTGATGCAGTGGATTCCCGGACACTCAAACATACCTGGAAATGACAGAGCAGACACACTCGCCACAAGGGGATCTAGACAGGAACAACCCAACATTCCAATTCATACAACACTGCAAAACAAATCATTAAAAGCAACAGCAAACAAGATTGGATGAACAGATGGGCCTTGAGAAAGATAGGCAGAGCAGTTTTCAAACATATGACTACGACAAAACGAAATGACAATATTAACCACCTACAGAGAAAGAAACAGACCACGATCTTCCGCCTACGAACAGAACATATACAACTCAACTATCACTTGAACAGAATAAAACCAGAACGTCCCCCAATGTGTCCTTTGTGTGACTATGCATATGAGACAGTGGAACATCACCTTTTCCACTGTACAGCCCTAAATGACATCAGAGCTACACTTCTCCCTCCGAGACCTAACTTTGACAACACACTCTACGGAACATTACAGCAACTGCAGCAAACCTGCACTTATCACTACAGGGCATTGGACAGAACGGCAAGAGCCCAGATGTTGCTGGATTGATAACAACAACAACAACAACAACAAACCTATCAAACTCTTCAGCTGGCTCCCATTGTACCTATGAAATGAGTCTTAGTCACCACAATCAAGATATTCAAAACTTTGCTTATCTGAAATGAAATCACCCAAAAAAAAAACTTCTTCCATTTGATCAGCCATGTCCGTGATGTACATGAGAAGAGAACCTTACTTTATGGGCCCTTATTTTATTACATGACAAAACCAACAAATCGTCGATGGGATTCACAAACCGGCTGCATCAAAAATTTCCATTTTTTTAAATTTGCTTAATGAATAGTAAATAGTCTAATACGTTTCCCCAATAAATATTAGGTTTGAAAAAAAACCTAGAAATACGTTTTAATTGAGACTTTCCAAAACGGACACCTGCAGCTGTTGAAAAAATGGGATCGCCAAACCGGCCATGTACATAGCCGCTTTGGTTTCAGCAGACCGTCGCGACACGCGTTGACACGTGTCATCGAAAACCGGCTACATGCTTCCCCGCCGCGCCTCACCCCGACAGTCCAGTAGGGTTTTTTTTCTCTTGAACTAGACAGAATTTTAAACTGTTATTGGTGTCCATCGAGATAAATAATATTATAGTCAACAATGAGGTGACTTGTAACATAAAGCATTTGTGAGCTCCAGCTCCTCCTCCTCCTCCTCCTCCCCCCCCTCCTCCTCCTCCTCCTCCTCCTCCTCCTTCTTCTTCTTCTTCATCTTCTTCTTCTTCTTCATCTTCTTCTTCTTCTTCGCCTACATCAAATCAATTGTTGTATTTTAGCACACTCTAGTGTTAGCTGCAGCAGAACAGCTGTAATAGCAGTAGTAGTACCATTATCATCATCATCATTATCATCATCATTATCATCATCAGCAGCAGCAGCAGCAGCACCCGCAGCAGCAGCAGCAGCAGAGCAACAGCAGAAGTAGTTCTTGTACTGACAGTTTGAAGCAACTGCAGCAGCCGCAAAAGTAGTGTAATACGAAACTTATACTATGAATATTACAGAAAATATTTTAATAATAATAATAAGCACTTTATTGCTACTATTTCATTGTCGACATTCTGGATGCAATCCTTTTTGTTTTTGGAATTATCTTACGCTGTGACCACGGGTGTGAACTGATATTATTCATTGGTCTCTTCACAAAATTAAACGTTTCAGTCGTGGTGTATACTATACTGTGGCAGACATCATTTTCTTAAGATTCACTTATCACGGATCAATAAAGTTATCTATTCAAATTTCTGGTTTTAGTATTATTATGCCCGAGATATATTTATCAAAGAGAGAGAGTGGTTCCAGGCAAAAACCGCGTCATCTATGATTCAAGATTGGTAAAGAAAGGACCAAGAACAAGTCATCGGAAGAAAGAAAAAAAAACTACCGAAATATGAAATGGCTATCTTTGTCAGGTTTACAGAATAGTTCATCCGCGTTAATGATGTTCTTCTTATATATAATTAATGCTAGTCCTTTTCAAATACCACTTTTTTTTACATTTTGGCATGAGTCTGGCTGAGGATACATGATGGATCCCTTATCTCGAGGAAGATGCCTGGTAAAGCTGAGTCTGGCAAAGACCGTGGACGATGGCAAGTGCACTCCAGCAAATTGTCCATGATTCACCTCTATCATGGAGCCACGGTATTGCCCATGGCTACCACCATCGACTCCGCTTCACCCTGGTGTTTTGAACATTTCACTTTCAGAAATCTTAAGAATGACCCTGAGTTTGAAATTTTTCTTCATACGGTTGCCAGAGATCCCTACAGCTGTAGACAGCAATCACGAGGGAATTAATGGACATAGAATTGGAAGGAAGCGGAATGCATGTGTGATGTATGCAGAAGGAATGGATTCTTGCGACAAGATTATGGACAAGTGCGGCAGGGAGCTGGGTAGAAGAGAATGGAAGAAGCAAAAGGTAAAACTGATCCTAGTGGGGGACTGCCTTCTCGAAAGTAATAGATTGACTAGCACAACTGGAGACGAAATGAGACCAAAAGGCTGGAATAACAAAAGCTAGAATAGCACAACAAATTCAAAAAGATGCTCTTGTCAGAATAATAGATACCATTGTGACGAATTCAGTTATAAGGAAAGAGACAGAATTTTTAAAAGCAGTACGGAGACTCACATGGGTACAGAAGCGTACATTTGCAATTCATTCAAAAAAGATGATGTGGTCGGGAGAAGTGTTTTCTGCGTCTGAATCAAGACGGTCTGAAGAGACCAAAGGTTCAGAAAATAAAGCGCATTCAGTTATTTTCAACAACATAGCTGACAGTTTGTGGAGAAAGTTTGCTGACAGTTCTTTATGTCAACCATCGGAATTTGGAATATGATGTGTCAGGAACTGGGTAATGAACGAGCAGTCAAACATGAATGCACGTGTGGCCGATGTATCCTCGGTGTTGAGGGATTCTTCAACAACTTATCACAATTATCATCATATTACTGTATGGCTCAACCGAGCTGTACCTTGAGACCCCTTTCCAAAGTTTCGCTGACGTGTAATGGCTCTACACGTCAAGAGTGTACAGAAAAGGAGCAACACTCCCTCTGGTTAAGCAAATTTTCGACGAGCTCAACTTGGCTTTGTTCTGTCCTCGTGAGTATCATTGCGATGTTTACGTGATTATTGCGGCAACGTGGATGAACAGGCTTGGTAGAAACATTGAAAGTGCGAAGAAACAAACAGAAAGCCACAGCCGAGAAGGAAATGGCCATCAAATCCTTAAGTGAAGATGACAAACACTCTGGTGTTGAATGGACGTGCCAGCAGTTCCTTTGGCACTAGGAATCAATGCGTCTTCTCTGTATTACAAGATTAAAATGGCAGAGCATCATTTTATGTCCTACAACGTTGCTAAGAACGATGTGGTGGGCTTCGTCTGGCAGAAACAGAACGAATTTGCAACGTACATAAATCAACTTTCTGAAAGGAACCATGGCTGCCAAAAGTAACTCTTATACGTTGATGATTGGACATACCAAAACCGATATTCGACTTCTGCAAAGCCGCTTCTTTTTTGTGCTAGAAACAGAGTTAAAATTGAACAAAGAATACCAGAAAAGGATCATCTTACAAACAGAAGTGGGTTTCCGAGCTCAATTGTATCGAGAGTAGGTTGAAGACTCCCCTACCTATGTGTCAGCCCAGTACGTCCATAAAACATAGACTTAGTCATCACGCTCAAACCCCACCCATACCATGTGAAATATCTGCAACACCAACGACTTTCAGGATTACAAGAGCATTTCCGACCATGTCCGACAAAGCAGGAAATTCGGGGACTCTTCTTGAGGTGAGCCCCACCAAATTTTCCCAAGAGGTCAAACCAACTAAACCCAAGTGGGAGCTGATAACAAAGTTTGAACCTCCCAGTAACCAGGGTTAATCAATTTACTGATAAAGGCATTTTGAGTATGAATTGACAAGGTTAAGATTCGAACCCAGTTTGAACTAGTCAGCTTTCATTAAGATAGATTTATTAGTTTAACTACTATAACTCGGCGTCATCCACGTAGATCTCGGTCTATACTTATTATGACGCGAACAGTGGCACACAGCTGTGCCAAACCGGCTACAGGCCGCTTCGTGTCACGGCTGTGCGGGGAAGCGTCTTGCGCGAACTGGCCACCTGCAGAGAACCGGCCACCTGCAATGTGCTGCACATTTTTTGTGATTCCATAACCGGCTACACGCGAAATAAAACTATCGGTTGTGGTATTTAAGAAAAATCAAGTAGTATTTGGTCCCAACATTTATAACTTAACAATGAAAGATTGTGCTGCGCGTTTTAACAATAATCAGTTTTTGTCTCTCCTGTAAAATTTGCCTTTCTGCATGTAGCCGGTTTGTGAATCCCATCCACGAAATACATTTTGTCAACAATTTTTGGGGAGGACAAACAAGAAGAACTACAAGGGAATTAGTCTTCCAACATTTAAAAAAATACATCCACATATCTTCGGCCTTGTGATAAAACCGACTAACCCCAGCGGGGAAAATTTTACAGGAGAAAGAAAAAACTGTCTTATCTTTAAACAAAGCTTTCTAACGGTAAATCAATGCTTTATACACCTATAAAAACACTTTACCAAAAAAACTGTAGACCTTTTTTTCCATTTAAAAAAAACTTTAATGAAACTGCGTGGGTTGGACAGTTATGTCGCTCAAAATTTTCCGGATAAAACTGACCAACCCTCAAGTTTGTGGGTTGTCCTGTTTTATCAGCTGGCCTTGAGCGCAGCCAAGATGCACTTGCTGGTAACGTATTTGATGTGTTGTTTCAATCGCCATGATCTTTGGTGTTACATGTATCATCATCGTCATCATCATCATCATCATCATCAGGAGGAGGAGGAGGAGGAAGGGAAGAAGAAAAAGAGGGGGAAGTGGAGGAGGAGGAGGATAAGGAGAAAGAGGAAAAGGAGAAGGAGGAGGAGTAAGAAGAAAAAAAAAGAAGCGAAGGGAGAGGAAGAGGACAATTTTATCGCTACCACCATACTATCAGCTGCTGTCATTTCAGTGCTACATTTGAAGTAAAAGAACAGGAGGTTCAAATGGTAAGGCCTAGGGAGAGCAGCTACAGCAACAACAACAACAACAACAACAACAACAACAACAACAACAACAACAACAACAACAACAACACTAGTAAGAGCAGCAGTAGGCCTTTAAGATTTATGACAACGTCTGACAGGGTACTATTGACACTGGGTGGTCATTCAAATGCCTGGAAAAAGTAATACTAAGAAAGAAATGAAAGCAGAAAGCGACACAAAAGCTCCACTACCTCAGCAATGGTTTGAGTGAAGTTGGTTACATAATAATATATTATTATTATTATTATTATTATTATACAAAAAGAGACTGTAAGTATCAAAGAATACGCCAACTTTCTTCAAGGGGCGTGGCTTGACAACCGCTACTTTATTGGGTTTTCTCAACAATATAAGAGCATGTCTGTCTCACTCTGTGTCCTACTGCTATAACAAGGCAATATGACAAAAAGGCATCGTTGTTTTGAAAGACTGTACACCAATCAAATTTGACTTGATCGCTTTCAAAGCTTCTTAGAGAGACAAAGTGTCATAGTAATTGTCGTAGCATTGTGATACAACAGCCTTCAGCTCCTGTAGATGCTTATACTGGCTAGCAGTTCTCTTCAATCTGACTTTGTAGAGAGGTCCAGCAGTAACTGTCGTACACAGGGTGTTCAGCTTTCTTGGTCCTTGCAGCACCTACCATTCATCATCAAATTTCAGCTTGTACTGAATTTTAAAGACTGGAGTGTACTTCGATGCCTGCAAGTCAGTGACAGAAGCGTTGCCTGGTTTTCTCCCTGGGCGGATCGTTTAATACTCTCCGACCTTTGCAAAATCTTCGAAAACGCTGTGGTCCAGGTACATAACTTCATAGGGCCTGGGGATGCGTCTGACTTGGAGAATAATGTTCACGAAGTCCACTGGGATGTAAATCAGTGCGTTATTTTTAGCGATCGCTCAACATTGCTATGAACTGAATCCTCCTCCATTTGGGTATGGCCCTTGGTGAGAATTTTGGCTCAACTGTGAGTGATGTCAAGCTCTTTGGCCAGCTAGGCAATTGCACTCACCAGGTTGGCATTCTGTTTCGGTAGTTGCACCCATCACTGTAGATGATGAAGTGGTTGAAGTCAGTCACTTGCGATCTGAGGTGAGTTAGACATGATGAAAACGGTTGGAGCTCAGACCACCTTCACTTTCACCCCAGATATATCATCTGACATCTCTGGTGGCAAGATCCTACATTGTAAAATTGTGTACAACCAGTTTTGTTTTATAATAATATAAGGTGGATGTCTTTAGTGATGGTGCCAGGAGGACGCACTGAATCTCCATACAAAGGACACACACTTTATTCTCTGGGTTCAGTGCAGCCTCTCTATCCTTCTTCTCTGCTCGAGCTGCAGATTTCCTCATATTCATATTTGATGAGCTGTGTATTCTGTTCCTGAGAGGTTTCCAGATTCGAAGCTAGTGCAAATGTCGCACTGGCCCTTCTTGATTGAAAGTAAACCCAAACTGTTTTTCTTGAACTTTTGGCAGAACACTTGATAGCTCAATGTTTTTTTCTGCCTCTTTGCACATAATTATATTTCTCCACATTCAACGCAGACCTGACGTGTTCTGGATTGTCATCTGTAGACAGGAGGGTACCTTTGAAAGTTTTTGTCAAAAAATTCCTCTCTATGGAACAACTTGTCATCCTTGGATCTCTCGTGAAGGGGATGAAGTGTTCTTTGGGGTCTTCTGTATTTTACTGAGAAGACACTTTAAATAAATCAGTGGGTCAGGACTGTAGCAGGAATTCTTCAACCATTGACTATTTTTAAGAGGTATTGAAGGGTGCAATTTCTTCTTGGATTTTCACTCGCTGTGTGAGACCTCTTTTTGTCTATCCTGTTTATCATGGCATACGTAGACACTCTTTTCCTTCCAAGAGAGTGACCAGTGATGTCATTGGATTTTGTACAAACCAATTTACAACTGCAACGGACATTAGGTTCACACCCTGCATGCTTTTTTCCTTGACATGTGTAAGGCATTCCCAGTTCTTTTAACCTCTTCCTTTTGTTACCCTTCCAATCGTTTTCATCCCGTGTCCTTTTTGCAGAGATCAATGGAGGCATAACGGCTGTATCATCAGCTGGTGTGACATTAGCCTGGTCATGCTGATTATTGTCCATAGCGCTGAGGGTCAGAGGTGATGCAGCAAGAGTGGCATTATCTTATGGAATGTTATAGCGTTATGTAAGTTAAGGTTTAATATAAGGATAAAGCATAATATTATGACACTGAGAAAATAATCTATACAAAACACAAACGAAATGAACTTTCAAATAAAGCTGAAAGATTTTTTAGAATGTAATGACTGCAATAAACACTGCACATGAAAAAAGAAGTACTTAAAAAAACAATGATGGTTGGGGGCGGATGGTGTGCTGGACAGGTACCACATTTTTTTCTCTGAGTGAGTTAGTAAAGAATAAAATGCCAACGACTTCGTCCATTCATTTACGAGGAAAAAAATGATTAGGAGAAGAGACAGTAGTTCGAATACGGGAAAATGCCTTCACAATTCGGTGACTTTCCAGTAATAATAATAATAAATAAATAATAAATAGCATTTGTATAGCGCATATCCCCGCTCAACAGCAGGCTCTATGTGCTTTTCACTATATTATTACCCCAGCAGACCATAGAACACTCCGAAACATTCTCAGCTTCCCGGGAAGCATACAGTGCAAGCTGCTGATTAAGCGCTCAAACACTAACAAACTGACAAGATCTTTCGAGTCTATAGCCGGGTACCCATTCCCACCTGGGTGAAGTGAGGAAAATTCATGTAAAGTGCCTTTCCCAAGGACACAACGTCGGGCCCCTGACGCGATTCAAACCCACGACCTTACGGTTGCGAGTCCGAGAGCCTAACCACTAGGACACCAACGCCACTAGTACAAAAACAAAGAAGAACATGGGGACAGAAAAAATAGTGTCATATAAAACAAAATCCATAAAGATGCATTTGCAATACCAGCATTGTGAAGACAGAAACAGTTCTGTGGGAACAGAGGGGAGTTTTAGTCATTAATAACATTATCAGCAGCACTAAAACGAAGAAAAAAGAGGAAACAACTAGATCTATTGAACTCTCCAAATAAAACCAACCAGAAATATAACACACATATACCTTTTTGGAGAGCTCCCAAGGTTACGTCAGCCAATGCTGGACTATCGAAGGTGTTAATCTCATGTCAAACGAAGTTCGGAGACAAGTCGGAGCCGGGGTTAGGCGGTAACATAGCATGTGGCCCCAAACTGTTAACGCGACAAAAACAGCCAACCCTCATTTCCTCCCTCGCAGGTGGGATAGTTGGAATTATCGGGCTAAAATCCGATGGATGCCAGGTTATACGGTTTTATTTCTATTGTTTTAAAGACATTTCTATACAAAATTCATGCGTCTTTAGTGAGCATATGAAATGGACAATTTACTATCGATAGGGCCAATTAAAATTTTTTTGATATTTTGTGGGCTAGTCGGTTTTATCACAAGGCAGATGATATGTTTCTTATGCAGCTGATCTAAATCTTCGCATACCATTCACCAATATATGAATGATATTTCACTTTTATTAAAAAAAACACTTACTTATTGTTTTGATTGACAGCCATTTTTTTCCCGTCCTTACAAAGTTCCACTGACTTTTGCTCACCGGACTGTTCTGTCATAACCTGAAGATAAAAAATGAGAGACAAAAGTGTTAATCCTCAGTTTCTAATCTTGTGTTTAAAGGTAGTAAATATTGATCAACTTATTGTAAAACTAAACCCAGAGGCAGAGTGAATATGTTTATCTTTTACCAACAGCTGGAGAATAAAGACACTTTTTAATTTTTTTTTTAATTCTCACCTCAAAGTGCAAGGAGAAGACAGCTTCGAACTCATCCTCCTCATCCTCTTCAAAGTCCAGCAGATCTTGTAAACCCCTGTTCACCACAGAGAGTACACTATGAGTATGCAAAGCAAATGGTTCAAGAGGAAAATCTACATATTTTTAAACTTAATATCAAAGGTAAAAAACATTGCAGTACACAAGAGTGACATTCCACAGAAGAACTGTGGCTAATGATTACAGTTCTGAAGAAACTCACTAAAAGAGTACTTTCCACATAACCTAATCCTATGCTATGAGCAGTAATTTGAAAACATTCAGTTTTGTTCACTAGAAATAAAAACCTCTCATTCACTCCATCATCACATGTTTGCATCTTCATGCTCCATGTGAAAATTCTTTAGCTCAGACTCAATTGCAATCATTGAGCCCCTACACTTAAAATGGCAAATAAAAACCTGACAAAGTACAACACGCTTTTTGTAAAATGTAATGGCAGTGTAATTGACATGAAAGATTTACTGATTAGGCCTACTCTTTGCTAACAGCACAAAGCTCAGAACTTACTTTCCAACACCTGGTTTGAGCTCTTTCAAGTCATCGGCAGTAATTGGCCTGCAGAGAAAGATATATTGCTAGAAAAACAAAACAAATGAGGCAACAAAAAATTAATAAAAGACGACTATTCCGAAAGAGCTTATACTCAAGTGCAATTCACTTGGTAAGAATCGAAGCATCTATACATATCAACTTCACCAGTTCCTGAGACAAGTGACACTAAAAAGAATTAACGAGGGATGGATATGCCCTTGAAAAAGTCACTATCAAAATTAGTATAGTACATCCAGAACTGTCACTCAAGATCACAGAATTATAGACAGGTGGCCACTATGGGCAGTTTGAGTTAAGGTCACTTGGTGAAAATGAATTCTACTTCTTTTTCTTCTCAACAGCATCATACTTGAATTCCAGTATCTGTCATAAATTGGGCCGTCCTGCTCAATATATCTGTCGGCCCGTAAAGCTTCTCCTGTAGTGTCAGTGGGGTTGGCCACCTTTCCTGTCTCAGGGCCCTGATCAGTGTCCTGCAGTACTGAAGGATGTGTTCAACAGTTTGGTTAGCCTATCCATACTGGCATTTTGGTGATTGTACTAGTTTAAAACATCTGTACATATGTTGTCTCAGTCTTGTGTGTAGTGTTCTTAGTCCGAAGATAATCACTTGTTCTTGGCGGGACAGCTTATGGTAGCTATCTGGTGTCTGTGGAGCTTTAAATAGTGTATTTATAATAGTTTTTATTTCTGTGTAGTGGACGCTGTTGTCTGGTTGCTCTTTCTGTGCTAGTTTGGCCATCCTGTCAGTCAGTCCATTTCCTAAGACACCAAAGTGCGATGGAATCCACTGCAGCATGATCCTCAGACATGGGATTCCTCAATTACTTCTCGCAGCCTTGGTAGTTTGCCGGCAGTGATTGCCTGCAGTACTGGCATGACATCTGTTAAGAATACTACTTGGCTTAGGGGGTCTACCACATCCCTGATGATGATTGATGCATGTATTAGAGCCTCCCCTGTAGTTTGTACAATGCTGCCCTGTTGGGACTGCCTCTATGAACCACCAACATCAACACATCAGCTAAAATAGATGACTGGCCACCACCAAAATATTTCATTTCCATAAAAACTGTTGTCACTATCATAAAAGCTTTTTTAAAAAATCTGCTGCCAACCTGGAATAGTTGTCATCACTAAATAAAACAACACAAGAGAAAAGAAGCAAAAATATTTTTAAAAAACACCAAAAAAATACCCTGACCCAGACAACCAATGGTCACTACTGTAAAAAAGACAACACACTGCCTGTCATATGACTGTTCGATCTTTGCTGATGACAGCAAAAGTATGCAATTTACTGGCTGTCGTATAAAGTGTAGGCTATGGTAGTGTGCTCATTCGACTGGACACACACATGTCATTGGGGTAACTGCTGCACTGAGCCCCCCATCCCCCCGTTTAACTCTTTCTCTGCCCATTACCGATATATCGGCCGCACCATTTCCGCCCATTACCAATACATCGGCACAGGCTATACTCAAACTTTATTTAATTCGTAAATACTTGATCCATAATTTTAAATTTTGATATAAACAAATCTCAAAAGTAGAAACTTCCTGCTACGAAATATAGTGTCTATACATACAAAGTGATGTGTTTGTGAAACCAAAACAGGAAAGATGATCACACCCATGTTCAGGGGCGAAGGCTGACTTGTTTGACAGGGTAATCAAAGTGAAACGGGACCAGATAGGCCTATGGCTATCACACAAGAATCTTACTCGAGGCGGCGACTCTGACTGAGTTGTGAATGAAAACAAATCTGGAATTCATATTGTATGTTCAACCGCCAAAATAATCGGGAAAGTATCTTATTAAATATCAGTTCCAACTAAAATTAAATTTAACTTTAGATGTGAATACATAAACACAAAGCAAAGAAGCAGAGATGTCAGTACTAGATCTATATGTTATAGATCTACCAGTGAGTCTACCTCTTTGGTAGAACATGACAATTATCATTTTTTAAATTTCACATTTGGCTGTTTTTGTTAGCCTTTCGCGGCCAGGAGCTGGTGTCATAATCGAGGTCACGATCTGATTATAGGACGGTAAAAAGTCGAGGAAAAAAAACGAGCATATGCAGCAGTCAAGAGATTATGAGGAGTTAGTTCCCCTCACATCTGTGAGGTAGACTCGACCAGTGTTAGTTAGCTTACATAATTAGGGCTTGTGATTGATTATAACTGTGGCCCCAAAGGGGTGAACAGGGTATATGTGGCAATGAAACAGCTTTGACTTCTATGCACATGTTCCCTTCAACTCTATTGGTAGACTCTTCCAGCCTCACTTTAAGCTTACTTAATCAAAGCTTGCGACTGCTTATGGAGTGGCCCGAGAGGGGTGAGGAGGCTATTTCTGTGGCCGTGAAACCGTTTTGAATGTTAGGCATACTCATTGTTGATTACGAACGTCTTTTTACATTTAATTTAAGAGGTTTACGTTTAAGGATGAATTTGACAGCGACAATGTTACAAAATTAGGAAGGGAAGCAGTGATTATTGGATTATATAGACGCTTCGCCCCTGCCCATGTCTAATTCTAGCTATGTTTTCTGGGCCAGGTAATAAACGACCCTATAGGCATATAACTTGTAAAACAGACTAGGGAATTTTTCTTTAGTAAACTTGAGGACAGAGATGATATTGTCTTAGAATCCTTAATTTAGCTTTAGATTCTGATTCAGCCGATGATTGAATCGAGAGTGAAAAGCGTGAAAGACATAATTCGTAGATCTAAATCTACAGTGACAGCAAAGAGGACAGATGGAGATAGGGAAGAGAGTGAATATGCTTGGAAATGAAAGGGAAATTAGAAAGCCAAGAGAAGTGAAAATCAAGAGGATAATGACCGAGATCTAGGTCTAAAATCTAAATCTAGACTTCGACAAGCAAGTGCAACTCGGGCAAATTCTGATTCATTGCAACTGTTGGTATTGTCACAGTGATGTTACAAAATGGATCATAAAATCATCTAGAATTGCACAATTCCATATCTTTTTGCATGAACATGCAGGGAATTGAATGTAACATTCATTTTATGAATGTAGGAATCTTTTTTTTAAAATACAAATGTTATTATTTATATTCAAAGTCGGAAATTTAGTCTGTCTTTTTATTAGCTCCCATGTGATGGGCCTGTTCTCTAACAAGTACCCATAACGTCCTTTGCCTAATCAAATATTTTTTTACACATTTAAATGCTACGTTTTTTTACCTTTCAAAATATGTATGACACTACCTACTTATTATTTCATTTTACTCATGAAAATCCTTCCCAAACATACACACCTATCATTCACGATCAGATGCACACAGAAAATCTGTGAAAGCTGGTATAAAAATGGGCAGAGAATGAGTTAAAAGGTAGTGCCTAGTCAGACCATCAGCTCAGCTGAATCTCTGCATTGACTGAACATACACACTCTGTCTCAGGACGGGTTGGCAGAAATTTTTGTAGCAAGTGGCTGCTGTGGGCAGGTTTTGAGGTTAACTTGTCGCAAAAATGGCTGACCATGGCCATATTGGACAGGTTCACTATGGACAGGTTAAAAGTATAGGAAAAATGCAAGGGTGCCATGGAACCATGGCCATTAGTACAGGTAACAGCTATGGAAAAGTGACCACTAAAGCAGGTTCAACTGTATCAAAAGAATCACAAAAGGTATATAAATTGAACCTCATAGAAACAGAGGAGGTAGGGGAGGGTTTAAACATGTGTTAGGGAGTGATGTGCTGACTTTTTTAGTAATTTCTTGTAGAGCGCCAGCGGAAAGTGTAAATCAATGATGATGAAGTTGTAGATGGCCAGGCCACACAGAATGCCAATCATACGGAACTTGTTGGCCTCTTCAAACTTCTGAAAAGACAAGAAATTTCAACACGCATTCAATGAGCTATGAATCAAATAAAGCTCAGTACAAAGTGCTTAATATAATTTCTTCAAACTATATCAGCTATGATATGACAGGCCAAAAAAATAAACAAAATAAACTACCAGCTTTGATTTGTGTTATGGTCAGAAACGATCTCAAAATATATAAAAACATAACTTATTGAAATGACAAACAACAAGTCATGAATAATATAATGCTCAGAAATTAACAATTTTTAAACGAATCTTACAGTCACTGAAAGAGAAAAAGAAAATTTATAGCAAGTGAAATAGTCCTAAGTCCCCTCCAGTTACCAACAGAAGAGACACCAACGCTAATACAAAGTAGAATGTCATGATATGACTAAAATAAAAAGTACAATAATATGTTCTAATTTTACTTCAGTGTTCTTTTGAAGAATGAATTTGATCTTCGAACTACTATTCTGATCCTTACCAACAATAAAACCTCCTATGAGAATTCATATTTCCGAGAACAGAACTTAACATCATACAAAAAGAAAAAAAAGCCTTCTCACAACAAAGTTTTGAGTTTTTTCAAAACAGAAAGTGTGTTAAGTATTGTGCTCTTTAATTAAAATTTAACTTTTTACCTAATATACAGATTTATATAATGATGGACTCATTTTTATTATGATATCCACATGTATTTTGCAATACTCACAGATGGATTGAACCATTGTAAATAGGAATCCTCATCCACATTGAACATGTCGTACTCCGGATCCATCACTTCTTTAAGGAGGAGCAAGAAGAATTCCTTAACAAAGACCAGTAAAACACAAATTAAACATAGTGGATCTTGAAAATGTATTAACCATGACATCAATCTTTAGAGATACAAAACAAATGTCATTGACATTGTTGAGCACATGAAGAAAAGGAATCTACCTACATCAACTGAGGATTTCCCATCTTCTTGTAAACAACTACAACACCTGCCAATAAAACAGGATACGAAGAGTTTGCTTTTGTTTTTATCTCAAAGCCCTCCAACTTGATTAAAGCATTCATGTCAAACAAATGTAACGGATTAGAATAAACAATGTTTTCATCAGACTTTTCGTATTTGTCACAAGTTTAACATATACCACACTGTTGTCCTGAAATTGTCATTCTAAAGCCAAAACTCAGGAACTTAATGCTGCAATCAGCAGTTATTTCAGCTGTCTCTCTAACACAGTACTGCCCTGAAATTTCAATGCCATAGGTGTACATGTTAACAAACTGATCCCTACTTACTAATGCAGCATTTCTGAACAGTAGCAAATCCCCTGAACACACACATTAGAACTTACCTTTCGCACTCCACCATCATCCACAGCTTCCTCTCCTTTAAACACCACCTGAAAATAGAAAAAAAAAGGAAAAAAAAGATTTAAAAGAGTTTCCACTTAGCAAAAGAGCTAAAACCAATACAACCTAGACCGCAGTGAGGGGACTGTAAAACTAGAAAAGTCACAGTGCTATGGGATTACGATGTCCATTTTTGACAAAAAGTGGTTTTGTTTAATAGACTTGCATTAAAGAGAGCTGAATAGATTTACAAAATAGACCAACCCTGTACTCTGGGAAAATTGTGCCACAAGAGCTAAGTCTGGAAAAAAATTTCTACTAAAAGAGGGACACAGTCACGTATTTCCAATTTTGAACAGAGCAAAAAGCAAGACACATATATATACAAGTACAAAACAGTAACAATATTTAGAAGTCATTTGAGGTAAGAATTGGGTTTGTTCTGTATTCATGACAAGGAGTCCATCCGCAATATATCGTTGGCCACCTGATGAAATCGTGAATTCCACACAAAGCAAATTTTACAAGAGAAGGAAAAACTGATTTCCTCCTTCATTTGGCGTTCAAGACATAAACTAAATGGATAAATCTAGTCTTAAAATAATACTGTAATACATTTTTTTTCTGTAGATTGTCATTTTTTCGAAAAACTGTGGGATTCACGATTTTCATATTCGAATCTCGCCTGATGCGGTTGTGAATTCCACACAGGTGTGGAATTCACGATTTCATCAGTAGGCTTTATGAAACGCGATGTTGTATTCACGGTTATAGGCAGTGTGTTTTCTCTTATTAGAGTCCCTGGTATGTTTAAAAATATGTGAAAGCACAGAATACTGTTATACAAAAGATTTTAAAAGTCCAACTTAAAACTGAGTATGAAATTACACACTGAGTGAAACAGAAAGCAATTCATTACTTTACCACTATAAACATCTATCTTTCTACCACTATAAACATCTATCTTTCTACGTGAATGGGATATTGTATGTAATTTATGAAATCACACTCCTCCATTTGCCTGCTCTCTCTCTCTCTATTTTTCTTTTTCCAGTTGTGCGTAAGTGTATGGGTTTTTTTTATTGGGCTGAGGGGGGTGGGGTGGATTGTTTTTAAGAACTTGATTTGTATCAAACTTCTATACCCCTTGAATGACTGAATGATCGTTTTTCATTATCTTACATTTTTGTTTCTCAGATCCTGAAAATTACTCTTTGCGATTTTAAAATGAAAATGATAGAGTGGTGGGAAACTGTTTGTTGAATTTTCCTTGTCTCTTGGCTTTAGAAGACTCTCCCACTCTTCGTTAGAGTTCAGTTTGCAAAGGATTTCTCCTTAGATATATCGGAGGCTTCATATTGCATTAACAGTTTTGTCTTCTTTTTGTCTACCCGACCTGACAGTTTTGTGGACTGCAATTTTGACAAAATCACGGGGGACTCATAAGTAATAGATGGCATCATACGAGGTTGCATTGAAGATTATGAGCATGCTTTTGAAACAAGAGCTGGAGGAATTGATAGACAGTGCCAAAAGTACATCCTGAAGATTCATGCAAATCATTTCAATGTCTTCTTGGCCAAGAGTAAAGGTTCTATCCATGGCGTGCCCTTTCTTTGTCCTTTTCTTTTCTGCCATGTGAGATTCCCACTTTGTCTGGCTGACGTTGTCTAGACTCAAAACTCACACACAATTCACATTGATCTTTTTTGGCTCATAGATCGATATGTTCTTCTCATCTAGCACATATGTAAGTTGTCTGACATACAAGGCAGATTGTCCCTGACCTGTGCAGGCTGTTTCATAAAACCAATGAAGCTCCGACAGATTACAGAATCTGGGATCAAAATACAGATTTTCAAAGCTTTGCTGGGGAAACTGCGAAAGGAAACCTTCGGAAGCATGTCCACAGATGTGAACAGAAACTCCTTGGCTTGCACGACCCTTGTGGATTGTTTGGTGGTGCAGCAGGGTTGGGCTCTGCAAAAGCACTCTTTACAAAGTACTGGAGGATCCAGGTTGTCATCAACAAGTGTTTGAGGAAGTTCCGTAGGATCAGATGGACAAACAGAGTTACCAATGAGGAAGTATTAAGCAGAAAATATTCAGTCAGAAGAAAGCAGTGGAGAGGGATTGGACTGAGCATCATCATCATCCAGTGCCTTGCCGACTGGCGAGGGCGATCATGGACCTCCACTTCACTCAGTCTAGCGTAGCAGCAATGGAGTCTGTTGTTGTTGCTGCTCCTAGCCATGTTGTCATCTTGTTCACTATCTTTTCCCTCTGTCAGTAGTGTCAGCCTCTGCCTCTCTTTCCATCAAACTTGCCTGTTGTTAAAATATTCTCCAATGTTTTTTTCCGCATACCATCTGGAAATCAAACAGCTACATAACAAAGAAAGTTTTAACTTGGAGTCCTCAAGTTTAACGATCAAGGGAAGGTCATGTGGTACCTGTAGAAAAGTCACAGAGAATGATGAACAGAAAAACGGAAAGACATTTTAAAAATAAAAAGAAGAAGTTAGCCCAGGGTAGGGAATAGTGTAAAGTGTTTGTCCGTACGGGGTGAGCCAGGCGATGATGAAACTGGCCTGAGCTCTTCTAGAGCAAATGAGCCCAGTCATAGATATCAGCATCCTGCAAACTTTGATCTTTTGGTCACTCCGTTTCAGATAATAAACCCAAGTGCGCGTCTTTCAGCTTGGTGTATTGCATTTGCTTACATTGTACTCTTTCGTGGTGAGAAGACCCTTTACATAGGTCTCTCTCTCTCTCTCTCTCTCTCTCTCTCTCTCTCTCTCTCTCTCTCTCTCTCTCTCTCTCTCTCTCTCTCTCTCTCAGGTTAAAAAATAACACCTTTGATCAGCCCCAACACATCGTGTACTTTGAAAGACACGTTTTTTTTCTTCTATTATTTCCGTGCTGGGCTTTCTGCAGCTTTCTTTGATGTCCAAAGTGGTTTCATCAGGTGACTTTTGGGGCACGGTGTTTATTCACGATTTTCTTATTACGTCAGATTACATGTTTGCGTTGAGATAATTTAAAAATAGTTTTACAGGGACATGTATCTCACCAAAAACTATCAAAATATGCAAAAAAAACGATTTTAGAAAATTTGTGGAATTCACGGTTTTATCATGCGACCGATGATATATAGATTACAAAATGACAACTCACCTTGAGGGGTTTCTTGAGGTCGGCACTGTGCTTACTCTGCAGCTGTAGCAGGGTGTCTTGGACCAGGTTGTTCCGATCCACAAACAAAACCAGGAACATGTTTTCGGGGTCAAACAGAGGTAGAAGCATGCTCATGTCCCTTGACGTCTGGAACAGGTGCTCGACGACCCAACGGTTCTGTCGCTGAACACTCTCAACGGCGTTCTGAGGGTGACAGTTTGTTTCAGTTAAGAACAGAAAGAAAGTAAACACGATTCTTGTTGTATCCTTTAGCAAATTGAGTTTACACAAGTGTATAGACCAACTGTGATAACTACCGTATTTGTGAGCTGTTTTGTACTTTCATAAAAAAACATGCTGTACTAGAGAGAAAAATTTCAACACAGTGGGCATTTTGTGACTCATATTGACACAGACTGACCGGCGTCTGTGGTGTAACAGTTAACCTTTTCACCACTTCTTCTTCTGGGGTCAACACTTTGTCAACCCTTGAACGTCAACAACTAAGGAAGTTTTTCTCCAGAGTGTCAGGTGAAAACCGTTCTCCGAGTCGTTTCCAACTCTGTGCTCAAGAACAAGTGTGTGTGGAATATGTGTGTTTCTCCCAGCTCTTGCTAGTGTGTTAATATACTAGTAATGTTGAAAAAAACGAGAAGAAAGAATAGAGGTGGGCGACGAAAACAAAGGACAATCCCTGTGGTGTTTAGTGTTTATGATTTAGAAAATTCATGCATCAGCAGCAGACTGGAAAACAAAATTAACTTTAATAATTTGGGCAAAATCGACTGTCGAAACTTTTTGCAAGAAGTAATACAAAATGTCCGAGTAGCTTGCCTTAACACCAGGTCATGCCGTAATAAAGCGGGCGAATTAAATGATTTAATCATTGGAATGAACCACTAGGCTACCGACACCACCTGAATATGTATGCAAAAGCAAAAACAGTCACATTCAACCATTTACTGGACAGACAACTCACCCTCTTTTGCAGAGAGGCATCTGTCTGAAGCAGGACACTTTTGGCCGCTCCATCAAACAGGAATGGGTAGTTGCAGAAGTGGAAACCCTGAAACATCAAAGCATAAAGCATAAAAAAGTGTAACATAAGGAATAGAAGAACATTGAATTAGAAACAATAATGTGCTTTTAAAAAAAACAAAATGAAATCAAAATGCATAGAACAGAAATAAATAAGCATTAAATATCAAAGTAAAAAAATATCTCTAATCAAAGATAAAACTGTTGACGGAACATGCAAAAAATATTTTCAAAACAAATTTATTCAAAATATAATAGGTCCAATCAGCAGCTAGGCTATGAACTCCGAAAAAAAAATGATACTGGAAATGAGAAATCAGACAAAGCAGACCATCAAATTGCTTCTTTGACCAAGGCCACTTCTGACAGATACATAATCACTAATCAGGGAGGCTTCACTGCTCATGGGACATTTCATTAGTCAGCTCACAGGTAACCATGCCAGCTTCTGCTGGGCAGATCTTAGCACACACACTGACAAGCCTGACTTCCCTACCAGACCAAATCCTGCATGCCCAAATAGAGAAGAAGTGTCAACCAAGCTTAACTACAACAAAGGTAGAAAACACTCATTGCAATCTGCAAGAAAAGAAAACTATGACACTCAAGAAATTATGTAAAGCTAAATCCAGAAAACTCCAGACAGCAAGAGGAATACATCTATTCTTAATTCTCTCAGTGCCAATCACCTATAAATCCTTGACATACAGAGTCATGTTTTGTGCTAAACCATGGTCTATTAAATATAGGGTAATCTATCCTTTATTCCTTTTATTTTTTTAACGGGAACTATTTACAACAACTCTCATTTACACATTTTTGTTGGAACACAAGAGTCAGTTTTGATTTCAGGGAAGAAACAAGTCCAGACACTGGCCTCTCCCAACCTCATATTCAATATGAAACATACTGGCCTTGCACAAACTATTTGACAATGAAAGAGTTAATTAAGCGAACAAGCGATGAAACAGGAAGGCGAAAAATCTATCGATTCTTTTAATCCAAAATAGTTGTAGACATTGACTTTTCTATCTACTTATTATAAATTAATGAGCTATAGGCGTAATTGCAAAAAAGAAAATGTTACACTTCCTAAAACCTTGACGTGAGCCAAATCACTATAAAGAAAATACATCTTGAATTTGTCAGCTGCAGAAACATCAGAGCCTACACTTATTAAACATTATGCGACTGCATCAAAGCATTATTATTACTGCACTGTACATACAACATCTAAGAATTTCTTCCGAACAAGAAAGCCACAACTTAGAGATACTAAAGGGGAACATTTCAGTCCGGAATTATGACCTTCGGAGAAAGGAAAACTATAAGAAAGTTGATGAGGCCACAACTGCGCACGGCTAGGGAACATTTGTAGAGAGAACATCCCTTTAAAGCAGAAGCAATTTTGAACAAATATACTTCAAAAAATCAAATTCTGCACACATAAATGTGAATAAGCTGACGACACTTATGTCATTGTAGGTACAGAAAAAGAGTAGCTTGCAATAAGTTTTACTTTTAAAAAACAACTCATTGAAAAAAAAATTCCAAAGGTTGTGTTAATTCAAGATGAATGGATCCATCTTCCTCTAGAACAAAAATGGGGGAAGATGGGAAGAGTTCATGGCCTCGGACACTGCAGCGCACTTAAGAGTTAGTAATGAATGAATATATGCAAAGACTAAAAAAAGTGTGCCGAAAAATGACTGCAGAAAATGTGCAAACCAAACATTGCGAGCTCAATCAAAGCCTGGACAGCAAAACCCCCCCACCTGAGTGCGACGTTGCGTGTGCTGCACCCATCTGATGTAGTCCTCTTTGATGTTCACTCGCTCTTTCAACTCGGGCACATAGAACTTGTGGTACGGGATGATCTGGTGATTTTCTTCATTAACCTGAACAGAGAGGGACAAGTCAGATTGATAATAATTCATGTAATTTGATTTGAGTATAAGAGAAGCCAGTAACAAATTCCGTCATTGAGTGTTGGGAAAAAGCAAAATATTGCTGACAAAAGCCACAAAGAGACAGCAAAGAAGTAGGACTTATAGATGGTTCTATCAGTCTGCCCTTTTAAAAAAAAAAAAATTCTAGCTCATTTAATACTTTGCCAACACACATAAAACTTTGCAAGAGGTCAGGTAGGCCAGTGACTAAACAAAAACAACTTTTTAACGTTTTCGCATTATGCAGCTTTCACGGTGCACATTCCCTAAGAGCGCCATTATTTTATGTGCACTGTTCCCTGGAAACTCGCAATTTTAGGGTATTTTCAAAGAAATATATCTCAACGGTTTTAAATCATAGACGTTTGTATTTGGTGTCAAAATAAAGTTCAAATCTTTGTCAAAACAAACACAATTTTTAGGATCACATGCACTTTCTTTGACAAAAGTCGTCAACTGTACAAAAGAATGTATGAGGCTGAAAAAAGGAAAAGTTTTCAAAACAAATTTTACACCCCAATATACACACTTAAGAGTTCAATAGTGTCTCTTCAATGATCTTAATGCCTGTTCAGACAGGCGTGATCCATGATAAATATAATTCTACTCAATTTATCAGAAAATTCAACCTAACGAGTGAAAAATGTGCTGTTGTGAGCAGCTGTATGAACAGCTCAGTATACTCAAGGATCGGTTGAGTCAGCAGCTTCTTTCAGTTCAGAGTTGAGTGCACACCTAAAAACAGCCAGGAAAGAATGCGACTTTGCAGTTGGAGCCCTAGTGCAATATCATTTTCTTTCGGCATTTTCTGTTCACTGTACTGCTGACATCCCAGCTCTGCACGCCTTTCATGTGCACATTTCCTACTGCCGCCTAAAGGTTCTGTATCCGTGGTGTTGTTTTCAGCTTACTGACACTCTTTGAGAGCGTGCTTCTCTCATAGTCAGGAATGTTACAGACTAATAGTGCCAGATTTACTGGGCCCCATGACTACATCCACCAGATTGAGGGCCAGTTTCTTGACAACATTGGCCGTCTGTTCCTGCTGGGTGTTTTCTCAAGAATAAGTCTAGATGTTACCAAGTGGTTCCAACACTTCATCAACTTTCGACTGAAGGAAAATGCGGGTTCTCATAGTCTAGAAGTAAGGTGTTCGCCTCTCATTCTGTAGGTCCCAGGTTTGAAACCTGGCAGATAGGGAAAATGTTCTTCTCTGAAAAAAAAGTTATCTTTTCACCTTCTTTCCTGTTCTCTGATCATGTTCTTACGTCTAATTTTGTCTTCTCTTTCTGCCTTATCCCCACTCTACCCCTTTGCCTCCTCTTCTGGACTCTTCCTGCTGACTTTCTACAGCTTCTCCTTGGCTCCTTTTTACTGCTGACTTTCAGCCACACCCATGATCGCAGGGTACTTACTTACTTACTACCCATTACGCCATCGGGCGTTTAGGGCAGCAACAAAGGATCTCCAGCTCTGTCTGTTTTGGGCCATCTTGGTCAACGTCCCCCACGAATGGTTCCAGGACTTCATTTTAGACTCTGCGTCTCCGGGTCACTTTGGGTCTGCCCCTCTTTTGATGTCCTTTGGGTATCCAGTGGAGTGCAGTCTTTACAATAGTCTGGTTCTCTTCTCAGAACAAGGCCAATCCATTTCCATCTTCTCCTTTTTATCACGGTGGTCATATCCTCATGATCGCAGGGTAGGTAAGATCTAACATCTAGTCTTCTTGGATAAGGATGAAAAAATCTCGGGAGTCACATGTGCAGGTTGTGCCCATTAAAGATCCATTGGTGATCCTAAAATTAATAAGAGTAGGCTGCGACCGCTTCCTGGGTGAGATTCATAATTAATTCCTACAAAACTGAAATTGTATCCTGTGTGCCCATGACCTTGTGCAGCTGCCAGCGCTGTAAGTCATTTACCAAAAAAAAAAGGCAAAAGGAAACGTATGAAATTTGTTCACCTGAATTATCTACGCCGGACATGTTTTGATTAAGTCAATAACAAAAAAGTGTTTCTCCTCTCTTCAAAACCTACCTTATGTTCCTTGAAGTTCCAGCATTTGAAAAGTTGAAAGAGAAACATTTTCTCTCTCTCTGTCTCTCTCTCTCTCCCTCTTAACCTCTCTCTCTCTCTCCCTCTTTTCCTCTTTCTCTCTCTCCCTCTCCCCCTCTCTCTCTCTCTCTCTCTCTCTCTGTCTCTCTCTCTCTCTCTCTCTCTCTCTCTCTCTCTCTCTCTCTCTCTCTCTCTCTGTGGGCTTGTCAATCCCGTTTTTTCCTGCATGTTCCTGACATCTGTGCTTTCTTTGGTATAGCTTCTCGCTAACCATTCAATCAAACGTAAGCCCCATGAAGATCTTCAAACCACAGCAAAGAAAGGGAATCGGGAATGGTCATATTACTAAACAAGTCTGGTCTTGAAATTACCATTTTGCAAAGATTAGTGTAGGAGAGAAGAAATGGGAACAGAACAAAAAAATATTGAAGAACAAACAGTGCAACTGAGTTTACTGGAAAGCCTTCAGTGCTATAGTCTGATTCAAAGGAATGTTATAGGTGGCACCCCAAAGCCTCTACTCAGGGTACAATAAGTTCTTTTCAATTCGGAAGGGAACCAGTAATAATGGAGTTTAATTGCAATATCAAACAGGTCAAGTTTTGGAGAAAAAGAGCCTTCTTGCGTAGCCCATTTTGGGCACCTGTACTTGTCCCAATGATAGTTCCACTTTCAAAACTCACTAAATAAGGCAATTCACAGAGAAAGCAAAACTGTCTAATTCTCTTTAGTCTAGGAGGGAAACAATTTCTGTTAAGTTTCTGCGGCCAATTAGAAAGCGAGCCATTTTGTGTGTTTGTCGTATAAAACAAATTACAGCCGAGCCCGTAGGCCTCTTCAGCTTTTCGTTTCTTTCCCTTAAGATGGCATAAGCAGATTCAAGTTTTGATTTCATAGCAAAAAAAGTATGCGAATAAATACCATTTCATGTTTATGATGCCATTATACACTCAACCACTGAGCTGTTTGTAGCATTGAGCAGTATGTTGAGGGAGTCCTGAGTCAAAACACCTGCACCTATTCAACAGCAGGGTTGATTTATACACTTCCAACACTTTCTAAGATTCCGCTTTCCTAGAGCCTTCAAACTTAAAACATTCCAAAGTGGTTCTTTATTTTGTTTTGTTTTGTTTAGTTTTTATTTAACTAAGGGAAGCAACTAATTACCTCGCGGAGAACATCAGCAAAGCTAAAATTTTCAGATCAGGAAAAACTAGAATCTCCTGGGGGGGGGGGATTCTACCTGATTTGGTAGAATTTTGCGAGTGAGAGATCAATATGGGGCCGCTGACCCTTTTTAAGAGTGGCATCATCAAACTTACAGTTACACTTACGGGTAAACGCTGATTCGTCTTTTGACACAGTACATCACTAGATAACAGAGACGTACCCTTCTTTTCTCTCACAAACTTCACTTAGTTTGAATCCTTCATTGGCGGCTTTATCCTTCAGATAAACCTTGGATCGGGAACGGCCCTTGAAATACACCATGGTTTCTTCAAAACAAAGTCCTGTTATGGTTTTCACAAGTTTAAAAACAAAGTTCTTTGGTAGATTTGTGATAAATTAAATGGCTTCATCTTTTAAAAGTCCTCATAAAACTCTCCGTAGTGCACTGCTGCTATGTAGTTTGACATATGAAACGAGAAGAGAGAACTGTCAAGAACCCTTTTCTTTACGTGAGAGCAAGCCTGGGCTTCAAGGTCAGTGGTTGCAGAGAGTCAGTATCTTGACCATACCCATGTGAAAGAAAACACATAACAAAGAATCATTCCATTTTTACACGATTACCTGGTTTCCTGGCATCCTGGTTTTGCAACGTAAACTACTTGCCAAGGTTTGCCGATCCTTGCCATGGGTCCCTTTCCCATCTTATCGTTTTGTATTAGTTTTATAAAAGTTTATCAATGTCTTTGTTATGACCAGCCAGAAAATATCTAATGCAAACGGTTGTTTGGGTTGTGAGACTTTGATTCTACCGAATACCAGTAAACTGAGAAACGCGGGGAAAGTTGTTTGTGTTTCAAGCCGACAGCATTTTATATTCTAATCCCTCTACTTATTCTCGTTCATTTTGTTGTCTTTCCATACTCTCCTTTACAGCTCTACAGCATATCCATCGCCATACCGTAATTTCAACAACCGGTCAATTCTATCGTCCATCCTCTCATCATCAGTGTCTATGCATTCTAAATCTCACGTATACTCAATTCACTACTGGTTACTTCTTCGGCAAAATTTAACGGATATGCAGTATCGTCTACCGGCATAGCAACCTCATCCTTTCAAAATCATCTTCATCATCGGTCCTTTCTAAGGATATAGAATCTCATGACTCCTTTGAGAGTGACTCTTCTCAGCATCGGTCTAAGCGCCATAACTTTCAGCATATACATGTAAAGCGTCTCGGGAAAGCTCTCAAAAGTGACCTCAGAAATTCGCCTGTAAATCAAAAAGTGTTCAAGCAACTCAACTTCTGACAGCAAGAAGAAATTCCAAAATGGTATCTGAATACTTTTTTTTTTATTTTGAAAGTAAAAATCAAAAAAGCAAACGTTTTGTTACATGCACAAGTACGTGAATCCAGGGTGGCGACCAGCGTCGTGAAAGGTTGTGAAATAGCGCGCGCCACGTGGAGCGCCATGAAGCAAAAAGGTTAAAAACCGCCCTTTAGGTGCATACACTGGATCACTAAAATATATAATTTACAATAACCTGGCCAAAAAATTGCTCGTTTTAGAGACAGCAACACTACTCTGCCCCACACATTTCAGTGTAAGCTTGTAGATTTTTTTTCCCCAAGACTGTCTTGGCATTTCCACATGAGTCTTTAAAATACTCTCACCCATCTGTTGGACTGTTTCATACGCATGTGTGATAAAAAAAGGGTAAACTTTTTTAGGTTTTGATGTATGCTGCTATTATTTTTTAGACCTGCTTTTGGGTAACATCAAAGAAAATAAGAAAATATGTCAGAACATTATAATTTTTGCTGTATATGCCTATTATTGAATACATGGACAGTATAAATTCATTACAGCTCTCAAAAAAAATGTTTATAATATTAAATAAACAGAACACAAAACAAAAACAATAAACTTTGAGAAGACAAGAACATACAAACAAGTATTCACAACACAACAACTTACGGCATTCAGCTTCTGCAACATTTCCATGCATGAAAACAGCCCACTTTTCCTCCTGCTAACCTGTGAGGATTGAGAATTCTGCTATTACAGCTAGTGATTATGTTTATATCTATTCACTAACCAAATAAATCCGATGTGCACTGTAAATCCTTCATAGACAAGGGCCATCCAAGAATTAACAGGAAAATGGTTATATTTAAATAAACTAATACTTTTTTAAATTCTATCACAAATTTTAGTAGCTTAGTTCAAAAAAATTCTCACCCGGGTGCAGTATTACAATGAACAAAATGAATGCAATCCTTTTACTACCCCACAACAAAAATGACAGTCAATATATTGTAATTCGGTTTCTTCACACACTTGGGAAAAAACCCACTGAAATTCAGGCAGAAATAAAAAATACTTTCAGGAATAATTTTTTTTAAACGTAAAAGGTCTACCAAGGGCACCATTTATTTAAAAGAGGGGAATACAAATTTACAGGATGAGCAAGTAAGAGGCTGTCATCTGTCTGCTAACAGAGCAAAAATGCTGAAAGCATTGAAAAACTCATTTGTGATAATAGGAGGTTCTGAATTGCTGATGCCCTAAAACTTTCTGAGTCATCAGTTCACAGAATTATCTTATAATGAGCTGGGATACAGATAATTGTCAGCTCAGTGGATTCGAAAACACTTGGCAGATGACCAAAAGGCACAGCACATTAATGTTTTCAGAGCATTGTTGGAACGATGCTGGCAAAATGCACATGACAACACGTGGCCTGGGCTGACTGGTGACTTCCAAGAGCCTAATGAAGTTTTGGATTACAGTCCTGATCTTGTCTCTTCAGACTTCCATTTGTTTGGACCAGCTCAAAAATATATATCTGAGAAGAAACTCACTGATGACACAAACCTTGTAGTACATCAGAAATTGGCTTTGGTCACACAAAGCAAAATTCTACAGGGAAAGTATACATTTACTCATGCAGGGATGGCAAAATACTTGACTGTTCATGGAGACTACATTGAGAAATACAGAGATGAGAATGTTTAGCCAACTAACTCATATAACTGTGTCAGTTGCATCTCACTGATGACTTTTCAATTTATACCTATTTTCTTGTTAATTCTGGGACATCCCTCATAGTACTCAGAACACAGTGCACACTTGGCTCAACGTAATTTACTCATTCCATAACTGTTCTCGTGAAGACAATGTCAAAAAAATACCAAGGCATCAATAAACAGTTACAGCAGACATACTTTTTAGCCTGAAGAGCATGAGTTTCACACAGATGTTTCTGTAAAAGTAAATAAATGACTGGGGTTTTTACCATTATAAATTACAAAGAAAAATTCCTAAATTACACATGCCAGACTTCTACTAACCCTAATACTAGAACAAACAAGTACATGTTTCGATAACAATATTATGGCCAGAAAAATATGGGTCCCAACAAATGTTTACCTCTTCTATTCACTCAAATGTTCACACAAAGTGTAAGTATTTTTTTGTAAATGCTAAAGAGCACTTAAGTCCCCATCATCAACTTCAAAAGCAGCACTCACCTCTAATGGATCAGTTGTGTCTGGCAACTGAAGCAAATATTCTAAACAACCTTTATAAATCTGAGAATGAAATAGTAACATAAAGACGACAGATTATAATGCAATAAAATGGCACAGGTGTTAAGAATATAAGAAGAAAGAACAAACAAAACAAAAATCTCTCACTCATGCGCCTTTAACCATAAGCAATCATCTTCTTTCACATACTTAAACACAAATCCTTTTGAAAAAAAATAAATTGAACATAACAAATTATAAAGTGTCACTGCCACTAAAGTTAACCTCCAATCAAGTTTGAAAAGTTGTGTTTACCAAATAGTTCATACCAACCATTACATTACACTTTTCTGTTAAAAAAGCCAGTGGGAAACCACTGATGCATTACAACACAATGAACATAAAGTTACAACAATTATATTATTATTTAAACTGTTGCTCAAAGGGCCAAGAATTCAAGGTGGGTCAACAAGACATTATTTCAAGGCAAGTCAGATAGAGTTGCCACACTTCTACTCCAAGCAGGGAAGAATACCACTATCACTTTTTTTTTAACTCACTGACTACTGGCCCCTTTCACCAGTCACAAGCGCTGAGTACTGGCATTTTGGGGGTATTTCAAAACACCACAACTCTCAGAATTACCCTATTCTATTGTAATTATTTTTTGACACAGTAAATTTACATTTAAACTTAATCTAATACAAAAAAATTAAGTTATCTAGGTCTAATACTTAAATTCTTATGATTGTTTCAAAACTGGCATGAATTAGATTTTTTGAAAAATTTCCAGAGACATGACAGATAGTAGGCTATGAAGTTCACAACAACAACAAAAATTAAAGTTCAAAGTGTTCTGTTTTGATTTGCATCCATGTGTGAGTGTTTGGTGAAAATATAAAAGCTGGTCTGCGTTTATTCAGACCCATACACTGAATTACACGAGACAGATGTAGGGAACGAAGCTGTGATTTCATTGCGCGAACAACAACACCAGTACTAGTGCTACTGCTAGATCTAGATCTAGCCCTAAAACTACGACTCTGGCCGTGTTCGGGTACATATCCAGGGTCCTAACAATCAGACCCATCATATCCTGAGTCACTAGAACAACAAAACGAACAGAAGTATCGAAAACAGCGAAATGATGTGATTCTTGTTCATGCGACGTTACTTCGACGTGACTGTCAGATTACTATCAGCTGTATAGAAAAAACAAAGCGAGAGTTCTGGTCAGGTCAACCCCAGATGAAGTGACTGTCCTTCACCTTCAAATACTTAAACAATTACAACAAAACTTGCCAAACTCGGCACGAAACGAAACAAGTGGCAAAACTAGCACTGGAGTCCGTTCCCATACATGTGACGGGAGCACAAGATACGGAATAAAATCGCCAAGTCCACCCCATCGGGGGTACAGGATCCGTACCTGCGAACCGGCTGCCCGCCCCATACCAGTGACGGGAACCGCAGTCAGTGAGTTAAAGCAGGATAACCAGACCTTACAAAAACACCCACCATCTACCCACTGATGCTCCTAAAATGTCAAGGTTTCTCTGCACTTTCACAGATTGCATGATAAAATGTATACTTACAACTACAAGTCTGTTAAAGAAAGACGGCTGGTTTGACTGCCACCATGAATCTGTAAGAAGATAACACAGAGCACCTGAATGACATTGACCAAACAACGTGAACTGAAATATAAATTAAACAAATAAATTGTTATTTCTAACAAAATGATGAGAAAGTTAATGATTCCAGGAAAAGAGCACACCACTTTGGTAGAGACACTCACCCTTTAAAAAATATTATACATAATAAAAAAAAAAAAGCCCACTAATGTACACTAAAATCCATTCAATGGGTTCCTCACAAAATGAAAGTAAGGTCATCAGCTGCAGCTGAATACTTAATGCAGCCACTACTCTTCTAATATTACTCTATGCTTTCTGCTTCATTTTCAAACTGACTTCAGCACCTTGTGACTTCAGGTAAAACATAATAGACAGTATCATATAGTAATCACACTATCCTGGGGTAACAATTATAATTTCAGTGCTTCTAGAGAACAAATCATCAGAATTCTAAAGGAAATGGTAGAAGGAAAAGCAGAATACTGACCATTTCTTATAAGCTAAAAAGTGGCATGAAGGCTAGCCAAACTGCCAATTATAAACCTTACACAAGACTTTTTGAGCGACAGGATCCATGGACAGAAAGGCATTGGCGAATGGACAGATGATAGATCTGTACAGCTTGGGCTGGTCAAAAAAGTGGCACTCAGGCAGCATTATGTACAAACGAAGGGCCTCTACATCTGGTGGACTCTTTGCCAGCGTGGGAATCAGATCCTGCTCAATGCTGGTGCAAATCTGTGGAAAGCAATGTATAATACTATAATAATAAATAGCATCTGTGTAGTGCATCAAACTATTCAACAGCAAGTTCTATCACCTCAGTAGATCACAGAACACTGAGAAAGATTCTCAGTTTCCCCAGAAACAATACAGTGCATGCAGTCAATTTAGTGTGTGAACACTAACAAATTGACTAGATTATCCACACATACCAACTACGAAGGTTTGTTAGACAAATTTGACTGCCTTTTTCTATTGTTGTTGGAAACTAAAATAACCCTCACTTAGTCATGATCTTATATTTCCATTCAATATATTGGTCCAAATAAGATAAGATTCATCTTTATTGTCCAGATCCTGGCACATTGGTTTGGTGTTTCACAACGTGTACACACACACACACACAC
>NW_004797968.1:369183-386683 GCF_000002075.1 Aplysia californica
CACACACACACACACAAACACACACACACACACACATACGCTGATTGATTGATTGAGTAGATGTTTTACAGCAGTATCGACACAATTTTGGTCATTTAAGCGCCAACAGGTTTCACCGCAACAAAATCAGACGTGTTTTAGTAAGAGTTTTTTGGACCTCGCAACCGCACACGGTCACACTATTCTCATTATGCTAAAATGACGGACAGAAATTTATTAAAATGTTTGTAAATATGATAAAGACTTGTCTACATTTGTATATGCAATATTAATTTCAGTGTATGTATATATATACACCGATAACGATAACTATATATTTTATATTCTATTAAATAGTCCTATTTCTTTTACATAACTTAAAATTTTTCTAGGGGCTACAATGTTAAAAAGGGTTTTGATATCTTTACATTTAAAATACTTCTCACGCACATCATTAAATTCGACACATTCTGTTAGGATGTGCCGAACTGTGAAATTTGTGTTGCACGCCACGCAAAAAGGAGCTTCCTCTCCTTCGAGTAAATGTTTGACACATAAGCGCGCGCACACACATGCACACACACGTAGGCTTACAATCACATGCATAATATAAATAAGCAGCAATATAAACAATAATAATCGTAAGCTAGATACACATTCAATGTTATTTTGATGCATGCTCTAAGGTCATAAGTATACTTTTTCAAGATGGTTAAGATGGAAACATTTTGATAGATGGAGGTAAAAATGACCTTCTATATCTTTCTTTGTTACAGATCAGAAGTCTAGGTCTTTTACTTCTGACTGATATTTATATTTGAGGGAACAAGGGATGTTTGTTGTCTAAAAAGATGGAATTAATTTTTTTAGTGCAAGCTGTTATGTACAATTCATCCAAGTAGGGGAATGTACTCGTAGATGTTGAAATTTTGCATGCTTTCCGTATCAGTCGATTCAATTTTTCTTTATCTTGTTGTCTTGTGTTCCCGGCCAATGCTGTTATACAAAAATTGATCATCCTTTCTATGCTTGAAAGGTAGAACATGGACATCAATGTTTTATCAACTTTAAAATACTTTAGCTTCCTTAGAAAAAATAGACTTTTGTTCACTTTTTTGTGCAGGAGAGAAGTGTGGACACGCCAGTTGAGTTTGTTGTCTATTGTAAAATCCAAATGATTATAGTCTGACACTTGCTCGATGTTTTCACATTTAATTTCGAGTGGCTGCAGGGGCAGTTTCTTTATTCTAAAATAAACAACAAGTTCTTTTGGGTTTTTTTCACATTTAAAAGCAGCTTATGATTTTCAAACCATTCAGAAAAGTTAAGTACAAAATTCCGGTAAGCGGTTTCGATATGGTCAGCCTGAATTAGCCCAATTAAGGTTGAATCATCAGCAAATTTTATCAACTGGGTGTTACTGTTGTTTATTTGGCAATCGTTCCTGTGTAATGTGAATAAAACTGGTGACAAAACACATCCTTGAGGGGCCCCTGTATTTGTTGTGATGTATGTCGATGTAGAATGTTTTAATTTTACATACTGGGTTCGGTTGATAAGAAAATTACCTATCCATGATATTAAATTGACGTTAACACCTATGTTTTCTAATTTCTTTAAAAGGATAGCTGGCTGGACAGTATTAAAGGCTGAAGAAAAATCAACAAACAGGATCCTACAGTATGTTTTTGGCTTGTCTAATTCTCTATATATGTTGTCAAGAAAGAGTAGAATGGCATCTTCCACACTTCTCCCGTGACAAATATGCGAATTGTAGAGGGTCCTGGATGGGTTCTATGTGTGTTCGTAGTATTTTTGGCACAATTTTTTCTAGACATTTTATAACTACGGATGTTAAGGCTATTGGCCTTAGGTCATTCATTTCAGTAATTTTTTCTTTCTTTGGAAGGGAGATGATTTCAGAACATTTCCAAATAGTGGGAATAGCATTTGTCAACAGCGACTGGTTGAAAATATAGGTGTAAATAAAACTAAGTTGAGCTGAACACATTTTCAGAATTTTGGGTTGCACACCGTCTGGACCACACGCCTTTCTCACATTCACACGTCCAAACACACATCTAACCTCACGTTCTTCAACAACAACAGCATGAACATAATATATTATAAAGAGCTCATCTATAGTCCTGAATCCCTCCCAACAAAAGGCTCACACAACTTCACATTTGTTCCAGCCGCCACCCAAGTCTCCCAGAGAAAGGCAGGGTTTTACTTTCAAATGGCCTCACAGAAAGTATTTTCAACAGAGAGTGACCATCAAAATTAAAAGAGTAAGTACCAGGTAGGTAACACAGGCAACGCACCCATACCTGAGCATCAGAGTGTACACAAGTTTTTAAAGATTTTCCTTCAAAGATGTTATACTTCAGACTCATGATAGCCCAGAAAAAAACAAAAGAAGGACAAAAAAAGAAGTAGAACCAACCAGCAGAACCCTCCAACATTAACATCTTATAAGAACTCACATACAGACTGAAGGGCTAGAACCCAAATGGCCGCTGGATCGGAAAAGTAAAAGTAAAGTATAAGAACTCACATATTGTTTGATGACAATGTTCGGAAGCTTCGAGAGACCCTGAAAAAATTCCCGTACTGCATTCATATCCACACCGTGCTTTTTACTACTGCTGCCATAGTGCTCATCATGTCTGTGGAAGACAATCATAAATGTGGTGATACTACTCAATTATATTGATGTTGCAAGTAAGTTAAAGCATATAAAACCTATATATGCAAACAGGTCAAGGCAGAAATTGGACCAACTGGAAAACTACCAAAATTGAATCTTCCTAAGCCTTGCATTATTTTTTGTTGCTTTTGTCGCAACAATCAACCCAGCATACTACGAGCTTTTTCTTTAGACTCAGTATAACAATAATCTATAAATTGATTTACTAAAACAAAACAAAAAAACAGGACTCAACAAAACTTCCGGTGCTTATTACAGCCAAAATGAAATAGTGTGATTCAACAAAGCTAGGTATAAACCTCAAATGTAAAAGAAAAAGTAAAATAAACAAAATGTTTCTGATAGGGAAATAGAAAAAAAGCAAAAATCCTCCCATTCCAACCTAAGGTAGGAGATCTTCTCTACGATGTTAAAGTAACTTTCTAAAACAGGAAAAATTAAAACAATCCATATTCTCCCATAACATATTCTACAAATTACGAGGAAATGTCTAACTTATTTCAAAATTTTTGTAAACATTTTTCACTCTATAAACTATCTTGATCTCATATACAATTCAGTACTTACGGCAAGAGAAATGAGCCATTCAAACATGATGCATGAGAAAAGATTTTTGTCATCTCACTGAAAGGAAACAAAACATGTAAATAAAGAAGCAGTGGCAACATAATAATTCACACATATAAAACATCATGAGACAAACTTTATCAATACTCCATTTGAAGAAATTCAGAGTGTGCCTTAACCAGATTTTGCCACATAGATGTTATATTATGTATAGCTTTGTACTAACAAACTAACCTACTAATGGTGAAGACCAGCCTGCGGTAACCACCATTCATCTAAACAAAGATGGTCAACTCAACTAGGTATTACTGCATAAATAAACAAGGACAAAAACTTATTTTCACCAGTCTAGAAGCAAAATTAAACAGAGGAAGCATGCACAAGAAGACAATGTATAAGAACAGCAAATACATGTGCTATTCTGAAAAACACAAGACAGTGTTGACATGCAAAACCCATTGCTATCAGAACTAAAATGTATCAGCCGTAATCACAAATACACTCTGCAATCTGTAATGCTCTTAGAATCTTTACAAATACAGTGGAATCCTGTTATAACGAGAGGGAGGGGACGGGTGCAAAATTTCCGTTATAGCAGGATTCTCGTTGTAAGGGATCCAGTAATAAATTCAAGGGAAATAGTAAAGTAGGCCTAATCTATGAGTTGGGTGTTCTGTTTATTCCTTTTTATATTTCCCCTGATGATGATTTTGTTCAACATAATCTCTAGGTCTTACTTAATCAAGAATTGAATCAAGTATCTTTCTCTAGCACAAGCAAAGTTGACAGCTTGGCGTTGGCGATCAGAATGTAGGGGCTCTGGCTCTAGGCTAACACGCCCACTGTGTTGTCCCCCACCCCACCACACCCTTTGGTGCATTGCATCTGCTTGCGCACGTCACACATTCATTCCATCTATCACAGCATTGTGACCTCTACATCCCACACCAAGGAAGTGAGAGGCATGGTAGGCCAAGAAAATCTAGACTAGGCTGGTCTATCATGCAATGTGTTCTGCTTGTCTGCGCATGCCACACCCTCCCCACTCATTCGCTCCAGCCTTCATTGTTGATTCACGTGGACTCTCCCATTCTTTGATTCTATTTCGCTGGATCACCAACAACTTTCTCAACTGGCGAGGTTTTATGTTTAATTGGTCAGTGCGCTGTGCACAGCAGCAGCAATATTCCGTTATAACCGACTTGCGTGACTGTCTGATTGTGCCATAGCAGTATTTTATTTACAAAGATAAAGAAGGGAAAAAACAGGGTTTTAGAATAGTGTCTTTATAACAGACTTCTCGTTATTTCGGGACTCGTTATAAGTGGACTCCACTGTACTAGGAACATCCAGGAAATAATACTTGGAACGGAAACATTAAAAATAAGATCTAACAATGTTTCGGAAGTTACAAAGGTTTACTATCAAGTGAGAAATAATTTAAAATAAAGTCTGGGCTACTTATCAAAACAATTGGTTGTGTTCACGACAGTTCACAGCACAGCTTGGTCTTGGGCAATGATTCGATTAAAAAGATTAAGGTAAACATACTCACTCTGAAAGCTCATGCGGAGGGGTATCATTTGATTTGAGGTCATGAAACATTTCAATTCTTTTCTGGGAAAGTGTAAGGATTTGCCTGACATGATCTCTTTCCCGAAAATCCTCAGAATGGCAAGCCTGCAAATACAAGAATCCCATGAAGGTTTTAGTATGATTACTGTAAAAGTATTACCTCTCAGGTCAACGATATACATCACAACTACAAATTTTGCTGAGATTGCCTATCCCTACTTCAAGAACACCTTTGAACTGAATTCATAAGTCATTGTAACAAAACGAGACATGTTTTTTTTTCAGCATTGCTACCATACTGGCACTACTAACAACCACAAACTCATGCCAGCTGAGAAACATCCATTTTCACTGAGGAACTTACGTTTTAACTTTGGCACCAAACACCAGTTGAACAAACTTATTTAAAGGCTACTTTTGTTGCTACCTTAAGATTCAAATACACAAAAATGGAACAGAACAGGAATTTTCAAACAATGTAAAGTGACACGTACCAAGGTAAACAAAGACCCCACAGTCTAGCTAAATCATCCAGCCAGCTTTTCTTTTCCAAATTCTCCAGTCCTTTGCCCAGTACAAAATTTCATATTACAGCTTTTCACTTTTGTCTGACCATGTTAAAAGAATTCTAGCTCATTTATTAATTTACCTATGTCCACAAAACTTTGCATGGCACTTCTGAAGGCCAACAACCAAACAAAAATTTATTTTCTTAAATCTTGATCCAGTACCAAAAAAGTTTTCCTTTTTAGGTCATCTATATCAAAACCCGCTCTTTGGATGCATACACATGATCACTAAAATAAATTATTGACAGTAACCTTATCCACAAACTGCTTGTTTTGAGACAGCGACACCACTCTGCCCCCACATTTCAGTGTAAGCTTGTAATTTATCTCCCAGCTTTGTAGACGTCTCCATGTGCTCCACCTGAGTCTCAAAAATTACTCACCACATCTATTGAATCAAGTTTCTAAGGTGCATCTTAAAGTGTGGTGTTGAAGAAAATATGTCAATTTTTTAATGTTTTAGGTGTATGTTGTAAATCCTTTATTATTTTTTTTACATGCTTTAGACTTACATTAAAGAAAATGAGTCGGAACCTTAGTTTGCAATGATCTTTATAAATGGGCTTGTAGATTTCAGTTGGTCGTCAAACTTTTAGACCCATAAGCAAAGATCTGAGAATATTAAACTGAGCGATTTAATTTTATCGTGTTTTAACCGCAGTAAGACGAAAGTGGACAAGCTATAAACTTAATTCAAAAAATAAAAATAACATAAAAGGGAATGATCAGCGAATGAAGAATCATAGATGCCCCCTTCCCCCCCACTCATCAATCATGAAAATGCTCTTGAATACGATAGAACACTCCATTCAGAGAAAATTTGTATGCATTCATTCAAGGATGTATAAACAATAACACGCAATACAACTTTTATCCGTGGAAATTCTAGATCCAACTTCAATCAACATCAAGACTGAACTGTATTTAAGAACAGTATCCCAACTTACTGAACAATCTTGAACGAGAGCAAAAGAGTGATCTCCCCCTGTGTAGATACTCTTGACACAGAGTTCTGGTCCTTGGTTGTCCACTTGCATGTTGCTGGTGCCTGCTCCACTCTGGCTGACAAAAGGACCCTGCACCAAAAAAGGGCTGTTTTTGTTCTCCAATGAGGAGGTCCCAAGCTGCCCACTCCCCCCTAGTCCAAATGCATACAGATGACCTGTGCTTGGCACAAATGCAAGAGTGTGGCACCTGAAACATTAATTACATTTATCTGTGAGGTTAAATCAGTGCACTTTATTGTATTTTTGTGTATTATAATTGTAGAAAGAATCGAGACTTACCTGTAAGTTGATGATTGTTTCTGATTTTGACGATCTGTCATCAGGAACAGAGTGGTAATATGGGATGTGCGCTAACCGATCCAGTCACTCTTCACCCAGTCACAGTCGATATGAGCATGCCCATAGTGTTATACTCGATGTAGTACAACTTTGGCATGCACAATATAATATAGTTCATAGTATCATCACAACAACATCAATGAACTGAGCACTGTATGTCATACACATCGGGAGGGATTAAGGGAGGGCATATTACCACTCCGTTCCTGACAACAGATCGTCAAAATCAAAAGCAATCAACTGACAGGTAAGTCTCGATTGTTTCTACAATTTTAACTCAACTGCCGGTCAGGCCCTCCGTGGTAATATGGGATTTCAGAGCTCAACTGTGACTGCTTCACTTTACTCTCACTGAATATCATTCAGGTGTAAGGCTACAAGCACACAGCAATTAGAAGATAATACATGTTCAAATGAATCAACAAAGCTGTGGATTTTGATCACAATATAATATGTTTATAAAATCACATGGATATGCACAGAAAAAACCATAAAGGCACAGAATTTGAGATCAACAGCTCATAATATTTACACACGAAGGGTTACATGATGAGCAAATCATATGAATATTTTGAGGTAAAATAAGTCTGGATCAGTTTCTCTCCAAAATTTTCTCCGACTTGTTTTTTATAGAATCGAGTAAAAGTGGTCTCTTTTGACCATCCCGCAGCAGCCAAGATGGCATTTATGGAGATTCCAGCCTGAAGAGCACAAGACATACTGGCACTTCTGGTGCTGTGAGCTGTGAATATTGAGACGTCAATACCAGCCATAGAAAGGACTGTTTTTAACCATCTACTCACAGAGTCTCTGCTGACCGGTTTGAACGGTTTTTGGAAACTGAGTAGCAGTTTTGAGGCTCCGTTACCTTCCCTATGGGCCTTAGTCATATTTATGTACACCTTCAGCATGTTTACTATGCACACATGCTTTTGTTTTCTTGGAAAGTCATGAATACAATTGGGTCAAGGTGGTGCCCCTTCCTGGATTGCTTAAGGAGAGTCTTAATTATTATGAATGAACATTTTGTTTCTGTTAATTTTATGAAATTTATGTCCAAAGAATGAATGGTTTGGCATCTTTGCCCAGATAACAAAGCTAGAAACATTGTTAGTTTCAAAGTTAGTTCCTTTAAAGTCAAATCCTCATGGGTGAAGAAGTCCAGGCAGCGGGTCCCACATTGTCAGTTTACTTCTCAAAGGTACCGCCGATTGGCTTTCAAATATTCTTTGACCAGTCTTTTGACACAGTCACGAATTCCGAATAGACCATTTTCTACTTTTAAGTAGCATGACAAGGCTGACCTTGCAGTGCACACAGCGGAGAATGAAGCTCCTGAGCTCCTCTCTCTCAAAAAATTAACCGCCGCAGTCACAGGCGGTGAAATGGGGTCCACTTGGGTCCTAAAAGCGAGCCTCTTCCACTTTGTAATATATGTGTTATAGGCTCTCCTAGTATCAGGTCGCCATGAGGCCATGATGAGCTTTGTAGCTTCTTCTGAAAAGCCTTGTCGTGTGTACTGTTGCCTGACAACCTGCATATTAGCAGTCTTAGCCTTTTCCTCAGTGGATGTAGAACATCCTGGTGGCTTCGTAGGGCCATAAGCCTTTTGCGTGCTGACAGTAGAACTGGTTGACTCACTAGGAGTTTCAAGAGGAGAGGAAAAAATGGTTGAGTTGGCCAGAATCGTGCAATCACTATACCTTTTGCTACATCTTCCTTGATTTTTTTAAGGACACTGGGAAGGAGAGAGAAGGGTGGAAAGGCCAGAAAATTATGTGTTTTCCAGTTTAATATGAATGCATCAGTTGCGAAAGCCACTGGGTCTGGCTTTAAAGATACATACCTTTCACACTGGTGGTTCAGCCTGGATGCAAATAAGTCTACATCAGGCGTACACTTCAAAATTTTCAAGGCGAAATTCAAAAGTTCTGAGTCTATTAGCCATTCAGTGTCAACACTAGCATGTCTACTTTCATAGTCTGCCTGTGTATTTCAGAGCCAGGGATTCTCGCAACTGACAGCCATGTGTTTCTTTTGATACACCAATTCCATGTTTTTGGCAAACTCATCGAGTTTAGTGGATTTTACTGATCCCATTTAGTTGAGGTAAATCATTGCTGCTGTGTTGTCCACAAATAGTCGGACATGAACATCCTTCAGTCCTTTCGCAAACGATTTCAAGACCAGAAAGACTGCGAGCATTTCTAGCTCATTAATATATGCATATTGCATGCTTCTTCGTGTGACCAGGCTCCACCTGTTTTTTGAGTGCCACAGACAGCTCCCCAAGCTTTTGTGCTGGCATCTGTGGTGACCACCAACTGAGGGTCTGGTCTAGTTATTGGACTCACAGACGAGCAAATGTTTCTTTTCCACCACTCTATGTCTTCAAGAGCTTGTGGCGATAAGAGTATTGATTTTTTCCCAATTATATTTGTATGCTTTTAAAGATTTCATCTTGTCTTTTTCAATAAAAGACCAGCGACCAGCAGACCTATGAGTCTTGTTACGTCTTGTATTTTGTTAAACTGACAGCTGGAAATTTCCAGGCAGGCCTCCAAAATAGCTTCTTTCCTTATCTCAGTAAGAGTTAATGTCATTTCCTTCGATTTAATGATAAACCCAAGGTAGGTTATTTCTTGTATAGGAGTGAGAACAGATTTTGTAGGGTGCACGACAAACCCTAGTTTATCAAAAACTGATATCGTGTCACTTACGTTTTCCAAACACTCTACCTTTTCATCTGCTAGAAGCAGTGCGTCATCAAGATAGCCAGTGCTAAGGTGCCCTTAACTACGCAAGTGCGCATATATTGGCTTTGTCGGCTTTCTAAAGTTTCTTGGACACTGGCCCAGGCCATTGCTGAAACAAGTGTACTCGTAGAGTTGCCCCTTCCAGAGGAGTTTTAAGTATTTTTCTATCTTCTGCGGTAATGGGGACGCTGTAATATGCAGAAACAAGATCTATACTTGCCATCCAACAGTTTCTGGACACTAGATTCAAAGTCGTAGCTAAAGTTTCCATTATAAACTTCTCATATTGAATATTTACATTGGATTCTTTCAAGTTTACGATCATTCTATATCAGCCATCACTCTTCTTTCTGGTAAATATGGAGGAGATGAACTCACCTGGTTCGTGTCGTGATTCCACAATAACCCCTTCATTCAATAGATCACTGATTTCATTGTCTTTTACATTTTTCTCTGTCTCACTCATCATATAACTAGAATCTGCTTTTCTCTTAGAAAGCGGCTCTTCGCAAATTTCTATGATTGTTCCAGACACCATATCTAAAATTGCTTTATCTGATGTTAAATGTTTCCAAAGTTCTTTAAAAAGGGAAATTTGCCCTGCCTTGAAATTTGGATCTTTTATTGTCTCCAATAATCTTTTTATTACCTCAATGTCATTCATACTTACCATATTTCCGTCAATAGTCGTAGTTACTTCCTTTTGTTCGCCACTGCAACGTGGCTCGCTGAGGGCCTGTGGGCAGAGCCCCGCCCTCTCTGGCCAGACGGACGCCCGGCCTGAAAGGCTAAAAAATGCCTCTTTCTGTCCCGCTGAGCAGGTTTGCCGTACGCTGAGGTGTAAGCATGAGAGGCACGTGGGGAGGAAAATTGCATCATTTTTCTTTGTTCGTTCGCATCATGAATAGTTTTCTTTATGTTGTCCCCACAGAGGGATTTAGTACCGTCAATTGGTACATCACAAATACCCTTCATGTTCATGGGTAAGGCCCACCTTTGTGCTTCCTTTCTGCGGCTGGAGATTTTCTGCTGGGAGTGTCCGAGGATGGAGATAACGTCCAATAACTTTTGGACAATGGGCCTTTTGCTTTCACTATCCTTGACCAAAAGGTCAGCACACTATACCACCGCAGTAGTCGCTTTCGCAATCGTTTTCTGGATTGCGGTGTACTTGGCATCATTCCTTTTCCCCCCGCTTTGTAACAGTTTCCAAATCTCTGGATTTGTTTGTCGTACCAGGAGCGCTTCACAATTTCCTGGCCTTTTGTACTTACTTACCTTTTCTTTCATCTTATCATCTTTCATTGTTGTGCAAAATCTTTTCTCCACAAACTTTGCGAGGTTTTCGGACAGGGGGTCCGTTATTTCTTCATCTACCTCGTATTCGTTGTTCGCCTCCGCAAACCAATCCCCTGCCAAACCTAACGCCCCTTCGTTTTGTTCCCCTCGATAGTCATTGTCAGGGGGCAGAACAGATCGTTTATTATCTCGCCATCTGATAACACATTTCCTGTCTCTTCAAGGTTAGAATGAGATGCTTGGGTGGTCTCGCTCACTTTCCTTGTCCGTTTTTCACTGCTTTTGTAATAGCGCTTCTTTTTGTGCTTTGGAATGGGGGACTCACGCGAAGATGAAGGTACAGACCTTTTCCTTTTTCTTTTATTTTTTGCACTCATTGACCTAACCAATGCATCCATTGCCTCCGTATTCCTTTTTAGTACGTCTTTAATAATATCAGTATCTGACTGAGCAGAGGAGGGAAAGGTCATACGTTTTTGTTTACTGCCTCGGCTCGAGGAAGGTTCAGGAGCACTTTCCGTCCCCGCAAGAGTCTCATCCTCATCTAAATAAGGACCATGTACAGACAAATTGTCTTCAGTATCTGCCATGATTCATCCTTTGTTTAAAAAAAAAACAATTAATAATATAAAACACAATACTGAAACCCTGTCAAGCCACTAGGGCAAGGCCAAGGAGCCCAGAGGGCAAGAATTGTGCCTATGAAGGTGATAGTATTGCTCAGAGAGCCTATTGAAGGGGATCCGAGACCGTGGGTGGGGCGATGTGCTGTGGTAATAATGTCAGCGAATAACAAATTATACTACAGCAGTATCATAATACAAGTAATTTATGCAAGAAAAAATATTAAAGTTTTATAAATTACCGAATCCGCTTTGGAAACAAGGGGTAAGGGAACACACACACACACACCACACACACAAAATAATGAACAGCCAAGAGCACAAAATAGCCACTACTGGTGCCTCCTGCCTGGAGAACAGGTAGACGTGGCGACGGGTCAAAGGTTGAGCGCAAGTGACTGGATCGGTTAGTGCGCATCCCATAACCACGGAGGGCTTGACCGGCAGTTGAGTTAAAATTCAATTCCTCTTAGCGAACATAACAAATGCAGTGAGTGTCACATTTTATTATACTTAAAAGGATCAAAATCATTCTCAATCTCAAAGCCCCACAATAAACAGGAAATCCATTCACATGGCTCATAAATTTGTTTTCTTCTCTAAGCTCAATAGGTAAGCAAACAGAAGTTTTATTTTATACAGAGTTTGAACTGTAAAAAAATCTTAAAAACTTAACGCTGATACTGATATGTCTATTTATTGTAAAATATCTTTCTCCAAAAGGTAACACAACTTCACAACAGCTCCCTTAGCCAGCTTGTCATTCAATGTACTATTTCAAATCATTACCTCCCACAAGCAATCTGAGAGACCTCCACTCCAGACAGCTCAATAACTTGGCATGGTAAAATCTTGTTGCTGTTGCTATTGTGTCCCAGCTGGCCGTAACTCCCTGCCCCAAACGTGAACACACGACCATCCTGTCCAGGGAAGACAAGAAGTAGATAACCAATGTGTTTAAAATAGAAACACATACTTTTTACTTTTACTTTACTTTATACTTCCTCTATTGTTACAAGTCAAGGGGAGGTGCAGTTTTCAGTCAAGGGCTAGGAGGGTGGCTTCCTGTTGTTGATATATTATTCTTTTTGAGGACCTCTTTGACGCCATCCAGCCAAGTTTTGCGTGGCCTGCCTCTACCCTTGTACCCTGACTCTCTTGAGAAGAATACTCATGCAGCTAGTTGGTTTCGGGGCACTCTCATCAGAAGACCGAACCGCTCGATTCTTTGATGTTCTATATGTTCCATAACCAGTTTCATTTCTGTTCAATTTCAGTTTCCTTCCGCCGTCTGTAGTGTTTCTTTGAGGCATTAATTAATTCTCCAAGGCATTTCATCTCACAAGCAATGATATTCCTTTCTTGTGCTGTGTTTAGCTGCCACTGCCACGTTTGGCATTGGTAAGTCAGTGTTGGAAGGAATATTATACTCTTGATAAGTTGTCTTTTTACTTCTGCTGGTAGGGGGTTATGGGCGGTGACATATGGTAAGTAACTGCAATGGCTTTTGGGATTTTCATTTTAATTTCCAAAAAATCCAAATGCAGTAACCTACCAATTGTCACTACTACTCACCCATAAACAAATATAAAATACCGTTTTTTACAATTGTCCATTTCATAATATTATCTTACAATGGTACATTCAAAGGCATACAAATAAAAGAAATCAAGTCTTTCAATGGACAAATTAACGAAAAACGCCTAGTATTACTAATTCATGCTACGCGTAACTTATGTTTCTTTTTCAATATAAAACTGCCTGACAGAGAGACACACAGATAGGTTTCACAAACAGACAGACTGACAAAAAGACAAACAGGCTTAGGCAGAAAGCAAACGGCAAGAAAGACTTACAGAGAGGTCTAAAAACTGACAAATTAACAAAGAAATAATTACCGCAGTGAGGGCAGCAGAATGATTTTCCCCAGCACAGATGTATTTGATTTTTTGAGTTCTCAATGAACGGCACTGTTTTGGCATATCATAATCTGTGAAGTCATCAAGAAATCAAGAAGCACAGCATGAAGTCATCTTTGTTCAAAAACAATATTATGCCTGGCATAAAAAAAGGGAGGACATTTTAGAAACAAACATTTCCAACTTAATCCCTCAAAATAGAAACATAGCAATTTATATAATTAAACATTTACGATTGGGTAAAAATCACCTTTAGCTATGGTCCACAAAGTATGGAAAACTGGATCTGTCTTTTTACATTTTCTTATGACTTTAGAAGAAGTGGTAATCTTCCATTATTGTCAAGCTTCTCATATATATCCATTAGTGTTAGAAAATTATTTTAAAAATTTATCACTAGCTGATCAAGATCAGCACCATTCTTTCAATACATTAAAATCCTTTTCTAAATGTACTCACCTTTGGTATCGTTCACTCCTAACTGACCAAAGCTGAAACAAACATGAGCACAACCATTATTAAAGTTCATTTGTAAGAAAGAGCTTAAGTAACAGTCCATACAACTGTATCCCTCTATAAGAAGGCTGCTAACGCTCATAAAAATAACTCCTAAGTCCCAAGGGAACATAAAGCACAGCAACCTGTTGTGTGTACAGCGTCCTTGTTACCACATTTGTCTCCATCGATTGCCAAGTACTCCCTTACAAGTGGGAGAACAAAAGAAAAATAGGGTAAGTTGTACCTTCCCAAAGGACACAACATTTTACCTGGCTAAGATAGGAATCAACCTACAAGCTATTCATTTACACACTCAGTGCAAACCTACCAGACTAAAGTAACAAAACAAAAGGATAAATTTGGTGAAAAAAAATGTTCTTTAAACGCTGCAAATACTAAACATAGTTGTAAATTCATTCTGAGATACAAGACCAACACCGATAATTAAAAATTTTCTTTGAAATTTCCACAGTGGACGCTTTCTTTATTGACGTGTCAAAGTCAGCAACATGATGTCCTCTTCTTGAGTTCCCACTCTTATCGGCTGGGGTAATAAACGGCTACAGTCAAACCAGCATCCCCCTTTGGCTAGAACAACACACATTACCTTTTCTTTCAGTAGTGCATGGATGACATTTTCATTTAAGTATCATTTTTCCATTTTGAATTTTCTGTCCTTCCGTTTTTTCCTTCTCAGCTGTAACCTCTAAAGTCCTGCACTCAGCCTTTGAAATGATCAACAAATCCCAAAGCGGGGGAGAAACTCAAAACAAAATATACAAAACTACAGTACAGTTACCTGTTCCGCCCCCAACCATAGACAGCTCCAGACTTTGACAGCAGGAACGAGTGGTTTCCTCCAGCAGCTATTTGCTCCACAGGGATCCCTTTGACAGATGTTACAACCTCTGGAAAGTTCTGGTACTTCACCGCTGCATTCTTGCCTAAGCCCAACTGCCCATATGAATTGGAACCCCAGACTCTGACAAGACTATCTGTGGACAAAGAAACTCCCTAAAATAACCAAATTTGAACCTGGAATTAAAAGTGATTCTAAACTTGCCTGAGGTTTATTCATTACAGTCCTCAGAATCTTGGTAAGACCAAATTAGAGAATGGCTGCCATTGTCTGATAAAAAGAACCTTTCTGTTTGACTTGTTTATTTAAGTGAAGCAGGGCACAGCTACACAATAATAACAGCCATTTAATGAAAGAAATAGGCAAGATAGACTGACAAAAATGAAAGACGGGAAAGAAAAGAAACATCTGACCTACCAATGGCACCCTTTAACCACCCACAAGTACCTATCTTCCACACAAATATTAACACTGAACAGCAAACTAATATATAATATAGAGCATACTCCTTTAGCGCCTTCAAAATCATAAAGGTGAGCAAACCTGAGCAAAATTCAAGCATATCATCAATTTTCAAAATTAACAGACCAAATTACGTTTTAAAATAATAGCTCTTTTTGTAATCAGCACAATTCGTCTCAGGGTTACAGCCTGGAGCATTTGAAAATAAGCACAAAAGAGTGTTTAGTTTTAGTTTTAGTAAGATCTTACGGCGCTCGCAACTGCATACGGTCATATGAGCGCCAAGGGGTGAATGTCAACAGAGAAGTCCAAACCGGGAATCAGGCTTACTCTGCTCACCTCTCTAGCCTCAACAGCATAAAGTCTGCTTCGACTATTAAGGCACCCCAGAAATAACAGTTCACACGAGAGTAACAAACATACAAAAATGGTAGAGGAAAAATGACGATAGTAAGGATGAGGAAAGAAAAAACAGCAGTTCCCCCTGTGTTGTTCCGGCACAGTATGAGCATGACATTGATAAATCATCCCATTTACAATTCTACTATGCATAAGAACATGTTGATATCCCCCCTTTGGGAATGGCCTAAAGGCACGTCAGTCAGTGGCACTGCCCTGGGGAGAAATAAAAGAGAGTGTAGGGACTATTTTCTCTATACTTTAAAAATATATTAAATTTAGAACAAAAATTTGGATTCAGAAAATTTGCTGTACAATGCATTCCCATAACAGTATACAGCAAGAACATGCATGTTAATGTCAAGTTCTATTCCAGATTACAGTGAGTCAGCATGATAAAAGCCATACATTTTTTCAGGAACTGATCAAGATGTAAAAGGAGCGTAACGCAACTGACTGCCAACCATCCACCCTCTTAGCACGAAACAGGTGGATCCAAAAAAAAAAACTGAACAACTTTTTTTGTTAATATTTTTCTCAAGCACAAGTTTTGAGTTTCAAATTTGTACACAACATTTAGAAGTCAAAAGGAATTTGTCTGATATTCATTTTAGATAAACTCACAGAATAGTGTTGCTCTAAATAGCGTGTTAAAAAAACCAACCCATTTTCAGCTATGTGACCATTTTTGTAGCATGACACATTGGTTCGCATTAGGCCTACCACAAAAAATCCCAATGATTTCACCATATTGCAAACTACAGAAGTCAAACAGGCCAACAGAAGTTTGTAGACAGTTTTTCTCAAGTTTACTTTGCCTGCTGAGATCATGGTTAAGATAAGTAAAGAGCAGAGAGCTTTTTGTATTGAACATTTCTTCACCATCAACTCATTTCGTAAGTTTCGCACAAGGTAAGAAAATAATGTTAGAGTGCCCTTTAGGCCTTCTTTGATGTCAAGGGTGGAAATGGTTCATCAGTCAGGACCTGTAGAGAATCAGACTTTAAAAATCCCAGACAAAACGACCACTTCAGGACAAACACACAGCGTTTGCACCCCTTTATTAAACTTAAACATCACCAGGGTGCAAAATTCAGTAGATGAGCCCCATGAGACGTCTGTCCATAGACAATGTCTGCAGCAATGACTTTCCTACATCTCAACGGTCCGCATTCTCAAGGCAGATCTTCATCTGCGACTGTACCATTTTCCCGTTCGCGAAGCTATCAGAGGATAGAAATGTGTTCATGATTCCGCGATAGTCTTGAAAAGCGTGAAGATTTCCTCTATGACATTTGGTTCCTTGGCAAAGGCCATATTCACCTTTCAGGTTATATCAACTCCACAAAAGCTGTCTATTTGGGCAACCTCACCTCACCCCCCCCCCCCTACTGTCTCTAGAAACAGCTCCACACTGTAAGATGTACAGTATTTGTGGCTTTGAGTACTCATGGTTGAGTGGATCCTTGTGTTTGGCCACCACTGAACATTATGAGCGACGCATTAAAATGTGTCGAGTCCAAAGAACGACATATAGACCATTGGCTCTCGGAATTCCAGAATTTAAAAAAATATTCTTTCATCTCTGTAGGAGAAAAGAAATATTGTTCAAAGTTTACAGGGATGGAAAGATTAGATTTTTATAATAAAAGGAAAGGAAAAAACAAACCAATCATTTCATGACTTTGAAGACAAGATCTATTAAATTGGTGCATTTTGCATTTTTAGGTGTTTTTTTAAAAGTCACTTCCGTTTTCAAAAAAAGTTTCTTCTTTGTGAGTTTTACGTCAAACAAATTCCTTTTGAATGAATTATATCTGTTCCAAATTACAACATTCTAGTACAAATTTTGAGCGAGATATTTCGAAAAAAAAGTTGTAGGTTTTTTTTTATCACCCTGAAATTGCCCAATGATAATAAGATATCAACTACAAATTTT
>NW_004797968.1:393567-395080 GCF_000002075.1 Aplysia californica
GAGACTGTGACGCGTTTGTATCTGAGACGTTCAACGCCCAGACCGCTAGTTAAGTGTCCCTCCCCCCATCCACGACACGCACGACAGCCACACGTGTGCGGGCCGCCCGCCCATCCGACACCGACGCACGTTAGAGTAGACACATATATTATGCACGTGCCAACAACGCATGTGTTGGTACGAAAAACGGCCGCTGATTGGTCGCATGCTATCAGCTAAGTGAATAATGGTTTACTTACGATGCAGGAACAATGGATGGTTTCCGGGAATAGATCTAAATCTATATCTAGATCTAGATAAAGTTCGTTCTGTAAGAAAAATGAGCGAAGCCACGTCTGCGGTGACTGTTCACCCTGGAAGCGACCTCGTTGAACCTGAGCTCGCTGATTTAAGTGCTCGTTGAATCCAGGTTATTTTTATTGATTTTAAAGAAGAAAAAAAAAACGGGGAATCTATCTCATCTCGTTGAATCCGAGTTGTCGTTGAATCCGAGCTCGTTGAATCAGAGTTCCACTGTATTATTCTATTCCTAGTTCTCGGCTAGCCCAGTGACTTTTACGGTCTCTGGGCTAGCCTAGCCTTGCCAAGCATTGTTTTTTTTGTGTGGTGTTTGTGTGTGTGTGTGTGTGTGTGTGTTTTGTTTTTTTTGCGATGTGGAATTAGTCTAAAATGGTCTAAAACAAACGTAGATCTAAATCTAGATCCTTAAATCTAGATCTATTTGTAGATATGTACAAATAAAAGTTTTGCAGCACAATTAGATCTAGAATCTAGATCTACATGTTATTAATCTTCTAGATTCTAGATCTAGATGTCTAGATCTAGATCTAGATTCTAGATCTAGATTTCTTCATCCATGAAGATGTTACAGATTTTTAAAGAGGGGGGGGCTACACCTGAAGGCTATCTCGCTTATTAGCTGACCATATTTTTCCATATTTCATACATATAACAAGCACAGTAAGGAGTCTTAAAATCCGTAATCAAATTCGAGAACAAAAGTTTAGTTTCCATGGATACGGCGGCCATATTGGATTTTGTTGACATGTCTTACGTAATGAATACCGCTCTTATTGCACAAGGAAATTAATTGCTTTTTTTTTGTTTTTTGCACATATGTTAACAAACATTAGATTTTAAAATGTGTATGTTGTTTTTTCCTAAACAAATTATAAAATTTTGAATGAATTTTTTCCTGTGGTAGTATTCAAATTTGCAAAAAATCCGTGAAAAATCACACTCCAGACACCACTAACAAAAATCTATTTCATATTATATAGATCTAGATCTAGATCTAGATCTATATAAAAAAAATACATGAAGATTGGATTTAAAAAATGGAGTTATTTTTTTTAAAAGTATGGAGCAAAATCGCGTTTTAAAAAAACAGCCGATAAAGAAAAATAAAATATTGACTTTATGAGGAAACAGTGTAGATAAACATGCCCGGTATGGAAAGAAATCGGGGTTTTTTGGGGGGTTTTTGTGTGTTGTTTTTTTGTGTTTGTTTTTT
>NW_004797968.1:398412-399488 GCF_000002075.1 Aplysia californica
GGGGGGAGGGATGCTAATATGTATGTATATTGAAAAAAACTATAGAACTACATGTAGGTCAACATGTATTGAAGAAAGTCCAGGTCTCAGAGTAAATGGAGAAAATGCAACAGTGACGTTAATAATGCAAGTAAAACAGGTTTACTTACTGATCAAGAGAAAGATATGCAACTGCATCTAGATTATGTAATAATTGTTAGATCTACAGATGACTGATACTAAAAGCTATTGATATTGTTAAATGTCAAGAAAGAAAAATACTGAACCTGAACCATCAAAGCTTAAGAACACCAGTAACGAAAAGAAATGGTGATTCGACTGAGAAGAAAGAATACACCCTACAGCTTTGAATCCCACCGTACTCAACCCATAAGGTTTTCTTAATCTGATGAAAAACAGCCATAAATGTGGAACATAATAATATGTTTTATGCAGTGGCGGGGCGCCATTGGTGCAATTGGTGCAAGCGCTCCACCTAACCCTGGCCTTGACCTCCCCCATTTTCTAATTGTTCTAAACCAGTCAGTGCTCTAGATTTACATACTATATCTAGTACTAGTAGTACTAGCCTACATCCTTGCGAACCGTCACCCGCTGGCTGCGCGCGCGCCAGTGAAGAGACAGACGGCGAGGATGGTTTATGCTCGTCGCACCGCTTGCGGTAGTGTCTGCTGGGAGCAAGCAAAATCTTTGCACCAAAGTTATTTTTGTTACTGTAGAGAAATCTATGCATCGTCCTTCCCGCACAAGAAGAAAGGTGCGTGAAACTCCAGTTCGCAGCACCAATTTGGTGCAAGCTAAAAATCTGATCCAAGTTACCGCTTGTCTAGGCCTATCTACTACTCTAGTACTTAGTAGACTAATAGAGTCTACGGTGACTCAATGAAGAATGGGTATCGAAACTGTTGTCGCCCTCTATTGTGTAGCAAGTCCTGTTGAGGTAATTTTCAAATTGAGTCTTGTTGTTGGTGCTGCACGAAGTAATTAGAAATCTTTAAATCTTCTCAGATTGTGAGCATAGTGAGTTGTTAGTATTGTTTCACTTTATTGCAGCTTTTATGCGGTTTCATCTAGAA
>NW_004797968.1:399588-401281 GCF_000002075.1 Aplysia californica
CATCCTTACCCCATCTCCCCACGCCACCACATCCCATATCCCATCCTTACCCCATCTCCCCAACCCACCACATCCCATATCCCATCCTTACCCCATCTCCCCACGCCACCAGACAGCGAGGAGGGTTTATTTTTATGCTCGTCTCACCGCTTGCGGTCGTGTCTGCTGGGAGCAACTAAAGGTCCAAAATCTTTGCACCAAAGTTATTTTTGTCACTGTAGAGAAATCTAGGCATCGTTCTTCCCGCACAAGAAGAAAGGTGCTTGAAACTCCTCTTTGCAGCACTAATTTGGTGCAAGCTAAAAACTTGATCCAAGTTTCCGCTAGACTAGCATCTTATACTACACTAGAGTCTACGGTAACTCAATATGAAGAATGGGTATTGAAACTGTTGACTCCCTCTATTGTGTAGCAAGTCCTGTTAAGGACAGTTAAGGTGAATTTTCAAATTGAGTCTGGTTGTTGGTGCTGCATGAAGTAGATCTAATTAGAAATCTTTAAATATTCTCAGATTGTGAGCATAGTGAGTTGTTAGTATTATTTCACTTTATTGCAGCTTTTATGCGGTTTCATCTAGAAACAGTTGTAAATATCGAAAGATGTAGATTACGGGGTATCTTGCAGATTCTAACTTTGTCTAGAAATCTAGACGAATCACGTTAACGCTTTGCTTCTTGTGCCATTCAGCAGGCTACAGTTGAAGAGAAGGTGCACATAAAAGAGCTTGGTCCTCATTAGCCGAGGAATTTTGAGCTCAAGAATAATGTTTGCTCTTTTTCCTGTACGTAGTATGATACGTATGAATGGCTTACGCTGACCTTGTCCAAACATAAATTGTACTGTTTCCATTGTCTGCTTTTTCCTGATCGATCAGACACTGACAAGGATTGGTCATCAATCACACTCACTCTCTCTTTGCCCCTCTCTCTCTCTCTCTCTCTCTCTCTCTCTCTCTCTTTCTCTCTCTCTCTCTCTCTCTCTCTCTCTCTCTCTCTCTCTCTCTCTCTCTCTCATTTGTGTACTTTCCAATTATGCACCACCTTGTCTGCAACCCACGCGACGCCACTGGTTTTATGACAACATTTTAAAAACCTGCAAGTAATACTAGTTGGTAATTAGTAATTATGAGAAGTGTAAGTTGTGCCAGTGTTAGCGTGATGTATGTAGCCTCACACCCTCTCCCCTTTTTGAGCCACTCCGGCCTAAACCAGTCTTTCCGCCATGTTACCATTCAGGCTTTTAACGGCCTGACACATCCGCCTTTAGTGCAGGCTTAGAAATAAGAATACCCCACTCTAAATTTAGATGCTGACGTCCAGGTCTTTCTTTGTACGTGAAATACGTCGCTTAGATCAAACGCAAGAGCAATTTCTTTGCTACACCCCCAGAACCTTTGGAATACACATGGGAAGCCGTCAGATTGCCTCCATTTTGGTTCTGCTGTGCTGACCTGCTACATTTCACATAAGGTGTATTATGTCAACTGAGCTCTACTAGTCAGCTATGGTTACTAAACTAAAATCAGGCTGATATCGAGACTAATACTCCTCTTGAGACTGAAACAAAAACACAGCATGTGTGTGGATGTGTGTGTGTGTGTGTGTGTGTGTGTGTGTGTGTGTGTGTCTGTGTGTCTGTGTGTCTGTGTAAAGAAAATAATGGAGACAGAGAGAGAGAGAGAGAGACAGACCTA
>NW_004797968.1:402720-408090 GCF_000002075.1 Aplysia californica
GGCACGCTATAATATATTCCAAGTAAGGGGCATGTTTTACGTGAAAAGATTAGGTCTGGAAGGTGTGAAGGATAATATGTAAATAACGTGAAAGGTTTTTTTTTAATGAAATAAATATCCCTCTATAAACTGAAAAATTATTAGAAATAGATCTACACATAAAGAGTAAGAATGCTATGTATGCGTTCACGTAATTGAGGTAAATGAATTAAAATATTAATAGAATGAGTTTAAAAATTCTTAGTAACTTGTCTGAAAGGTAAGAGTGAATAGAATCCTAACGTGAGAGGGAGTTGAGAAGCGTACAGGGTCTCAGAAGGGATAAATGAAGTGGATTTTCTTTTCTGTTCATCTCTTTTTTTTCTACAAAGAAGGCGATTTTTACAACTTCCAGACCGGCTTTATGGGATGAGTTATTCGGATATCTAATATCATTCGTATGCTTCCATTCCACTTTGTAGGTGAGTGGGGTTTTGGGTTTTTTTATAGTTGTTGTTGTTGTTGCTGTGGTTGCTGTTGTTGTTGTTGTTGCTATTGTTGTTGTTGCTATTGTTGTTGTTGCTTTGGGTGTTTGTTTGGGGGCTGGGTTTTTTGTTGTTGTTGTTGTTGGGTTTTTTGGTTTGTGTGTGTGTGTGTGGTTTTTTTTTGTGGGGGGGGCGCCCTTTCCAGCACTGGGAGGTCATTTATGAGGTATCCTAAGAATAATTGTCCTATTATATATCTGATATACGTAACATGTTGTAACAGTAATATGTTATATGTGAGTATATGAACACACGTGAGATATGTCAGAAAAAGTACGTTTTACTTTTTTGATAAAAACATGTGCCGCCGAGTGCTTTTTCTCCATTTGGCAGCAATGGTTATAAGTGACAGCAAAACTGCTCCAGTGGGTAGTAACTCGTACTCATACTGTGCGGAAACAAAAAATGAAGACCAAAATGAAAGTTCTGAAATGCTATGTTTGATCAACCCTTCTATATGGCTGTGAATGCTGGACAATCACTAAGGTCAGTGAAAATAAAATAGAAACAACAGAAATGCGGTTTCTTAGGAGACTGCTAAGAGTACCGTGGAAGGAAAAGAAATCAAATGAAGTAGTGCTTGATGAAGCCCACGTGGGACGCTCAATATTAAAAACAATCAGGAAACGACAAATGCAGTTTCTGGGACACATACATAGACATAAGAGTCTTGAACATCTAGCTCTCACTGGCAAAACTGAGGGCAAGCGAGACAGGAGTAGGCCCAGAACAACATACTTAGGGAACCTAAACAAATGGATAACAGGGAAAGATCAGGGAAACGTAGCTTTTTTTAGAGCATCCGATAAAGGAATGAATGGAGAACACTGATCGCCGATGTCTGTCGCAGATTTGGCACTGGATGATGATGATCGCGGTCTTCTGCTGGGGTGTTGTGTTCTTCTCAACGCGGGTTGACTCTGACAGTCACGCTCGAAGCCTGCATCCTAAATAATTTAAATTGTGTCGACGGGGCGTAAAAACACCAACAATTTTGTTTTAATATTATCAGGAGTAGGGTAGTTAACTCTAATTACACAGTCGGAAGTGCATTCTATTTTCATGGAGAAAAATGCACCAGTACTCCTGTGTTCATAAGTACTTTGGTGATACCATAATTCAATTTCATATACATGCAGTATTGTCTGTCGACTTTTGATCCTTCCTCCAACTTCAATCACTAGCAACTGAGTTAAATATACTGCTTTCAATTGAAATTAACTACTGGACGAAAAAAAAATGAAAGTTAGGTAAAATTTAACTCAAACCTGGATAATATAGCACGTTATTTTCTCCTGGATGTTATTGACGGAGACCACTGGTTGACCCTTCTACTTTCCACCCCCTCTGTTGTGTTTGTATGTTTAGTTTGCTCTTTCTCTGCATTTAGTGGCCGCTGTTGTATAGACACCCTTCTTTATACCTGAAGCTAACATATAATATGTGGGTTATTGCAGGGCAGTTTGGAATGGTTTGTTCCTTTTTTCGTATAAAACATCTATCGTCCTTATTTCTCCTTTTTGTATTTGTTAATCTCTGTGCCTAATCTTAGGTACTTACTTGGTTTAATTGTATTACAAATGCCTTAAAACTTACTAAAAACAAAAACGTTCTCTGACCCAGGCTCTGAGCCACGTGAATCGAGTGTTTCCGCCCATGTTCCTCTTCCTCTACATGACGTTCATCGTCTTCATCCTCATCAACATGCTTGTTACCATTCTCCTGGACGCCTTCTCCGAGATGCAGGAGGGCGTCAGTAAACAACCCAATGACTACGAGCTTATGGACTACATCGTTGCCAGGGCAAGGGGCTTTTTGTGGACTTTCAACCCGTTTAAGAAATTATACGGCGTGGCAAGAAAAATCAGAGAAGGTTTGTATAATTTTGACTACAGGAAATGTTGCGTGCATGTGTGTGTGTTCGTGTGTTCGTGCGTTCATGTGTTCGTGTGTTCGTGCGTTCGTGTGTTCGTGCGTTCGTGCGTTCGTGCGTTCGTGCGTTCATGTGTTCGTGCATTCGTGTGTTCGTATGTTCGTGTGTTCGTGCGTTCATACGTTCGTGTGTAAATGGGGTGAGTGTTTTGTGTTTGGTCGTCTATGCTTTTGTGTGTTTTGTGAGTACAAGTGTAGCTGCAAGTCTGCGAGTTAGAAGGAGAAAAGGGGGCCCGGGAGGGGGGGGCATGCGTGAGTTTGAGTGCATACCATAGGGGGTAACTCTATGGTGCTTACATGATGTTTTGTGAGAGTGTGGATTTTTGTTTGTTTATTATGTGCGCATTTGTTAAGGAGATAACACGGCACAGAAGGGAGTGGGTGTCTGTTTGTAAAACAAGTGATTCACCCCCTTCAAGATCTCAGCTCCAGTACACAGTGATTAGATTTACACGTTAGGCTGTATGTTGTCTTGTGTCTGGGGTGGATGAGTGTCTAAAGTACTCTCATACTGCTTGTCTTTCTTCTTTTTCTTCTTCTTCTTCTTCTTTTTCTTCTTCTTCTTCTTCTTTCTTCTTCTTCTTCTTCACATCGTAATAGTCATATTCATCATCATGATCTTCTCCATCTTCTTATTCTTCATCTTCTTCATCTTCTTCTTCATAATCATCATCTTCGTCTTCTTCTTCTTCTTCTTCTTCTTCTTCTTCTTCTTCTTCTTCTTCTTCTTCTTCTTCTTCTTCTTCTTCTTCTTCTTCTTCTCTTCTTCTTCTTCTTCTTCTTCTTCTTCTTCTTCTTCCATCCCGTGGTTGGCGCAACCGTTGGGGGCACCACTGCATCTGAAAACCAGCTCTCGCCATTTATTTTTATCCTCTGCTTTCCTCAGATTGTCACCCATCGTCTTTCCTGTCCACTCTGTATCTCCTTCTCTGCCTTCCTCTCTTTCTCTTTCCTTGTACGGTTCCTTGAAGGCTTGTTTTGGCAAGTCCTGTGGATCTTGTGACATGCCCATACCATTTTAATTTTCGTCTCTTCCCTGTGGTCAGTAAATCTTCATGGTGCCCCACTGCGTTTGTGATTCTGTTTTGTACCTCAGCATTTGAAACGTGGTCTTTGTAGGAGATGTCAAGGAGTCTGCGGTAACATTTCATCTCTGTGGTCTGAATCCTTTTCTCTAATTCTTCTGTCAGTGTCCACGACTCGCAGGCGTTAAAAAAATACTGAGATGACCAATGAGCGCATAAGTCTGATTTTTTAGTTGGGCGTGATGTTTCTGTCCCTCCAAATAGGCTTCAGTTTTTACAGCGCAGCTGTTGTTTGCGCGATTCAGGAGAGAATCTTGAGCCTTCATCTGAGACGGTGTTTGTCTTTCAGGGAACTAAAAATGATGCTTTCTTGAACTCGCACACGAACGTTATTTTCAGCTAGGTCTAAAGAGTTTTTAAGAAAGATATTCTAACGCAAAGCTTTATTTCATTAGCTATGAAACTGGAGATGTTACATATAAAACCATAATATGTATACTTAAGCTACTTTGTACACAGACTTAGAAAATAATAATTTTTTTTTTAAATGTTCAATAAATCATACTTCACTGTCTAAAAGAAGTAAAATGTTTAAGCAGAACTGTCACATTTAATTTTCTTCCGCTTGTCTTTACCTAAAAAGCAGACATTGCCGTTTAGATGACAATTAACGAGGAATGCTACTTTTGTGAATTGAAATCGCTTCGTATCACGCCATGTCACCAGCTAATGAGGTATGTCTCAAACAGAAAAACTATATCTTACTTGCATGCAAAGCAGCTTTAAGATAAGTGAAGCAGCATGTTGGAACGAGGCTCTCGTCAATTTTTGGACATGTAGAGTGATTGGTATCATCTTAAACTTAAAGCTTGTTCACTTGTCTTTATTTGAATGAAAACAATATCCATTTATCTTGAATACAAGTCGAAATATTTGCAAATGAAGGAGGTGGGGGTCGCCGGTTTTCAGAGGAAAGGTTAATGAGAAAATGGCCGCCAAAGATTAGTTATTTCCTTAGCTTAAGAGTCCATGGTAACTGAAAAATTTACATTTATGGTGCCTTTAATCAACGTTTTAAAGAAAAATCCACACAGAAATGAGTTCTCTATTGGGCATGAAAGAGGTTGAGCCAAAAGACAAAATTTTGATTTGAAAAATACGAACTTACAGAAAAATGCCAGTTTCTTCACTTTGATTATTTTGACGAGAGCCTGATTCCGCCACACTGCCTCACAGTGTCTTAATTCAGCCCGTTTATTCAATGTGGGCGGTATTTTTTTCTTTCAGTTTCTCACAATGCTCCCAAAAGTGAGACCCCAGCCACAAAGCAAACCAAAGTTAACACAAAGCCTGCTACGAAGAGAGGAATTCGCCCGAGAGGCGAAGCTCGTTCTAAAGCCCAGTTCCATATTCGCAATGATTCATTCGCGACAGGACAGTTTGCAAACTAAGCTAGATACCATAGGAAAGTCATACGTGATGGAAAATAGTTAACTTGATTTATTCCAACTACCTGATGCTGAAATAACACACCGCCATCAACGTTCACAAAGGTTGAAGTCAAATCAGGATGCTACGGTTGATTGTCTGTCAGAAAATGTTGAAAAACCCACAATGATACAAAACCAAGCAGCACATGACCAGTCTCCGGTAGATCGAACTCAAAGTGACACCATTGATGGTGAAAGAGGGATGCATTTGCTTCCATCACTCGAAATCGGAATTAGTTATCCGGTATCTAGTTCGGAATCTCCACTGGACGACGAAGCCGATAATTTCATCATCGAAAAGGAAGGCGATATAACGATACAAAAGACATCACTGAATCTCACAAAGGTAAGACTTGGGGATACGTTTAAGTCTACGGGAGTAGAAAGAAGAGGTCTAGA
>NW_004797969.1:0-3173 GCF_000002075.1 Aplysia californica
AGAAACAGAATGAGAGAGAGAGAGAAGGGGGGCGGCAGATGTCAGAAGATTAGAGTCAGCGGAGGTGGGGTAGAAGGGTGGGGTGGAGTGGTGTATCTTTCGGACTAGGTTTTCTGGAAGCAGGTGTTTCTCTCTTGCATGTGTCTGTGGGCTTTGGCTAGTATAATTTTCTTCTTTTTTTCGGTAAGTGGTTTTTTCGGCGCTAACAACAGCGTAAAGATAATATGAGCGCGTGGGACACACTAAACATTTTCAGCTAGTAGGAAATTTTGAAGCGGTTGAAGCCCACTCTTATCGATTTTGGATAAACCAATGCTCTTAAACGTGCGTAACCTGCACACGGGGCCTCCGAGATTTTTGGTCCTTGTCCGAGAAGGCTAGGTGTTTGGTCTTACCATAAGACCAGAGGTGTGGCTGAAAGACAGCAGTAAGAAGGAGCCAGAGAGTAACAGTAGAAAGGTCACAGAAAGAATCAAGAGCCCAGAGGAGGGGACAAAGGAGGTGAGGGGGTGGAGGCAGAAAGTGGAGACGAAAAAGACGACAGGACATTGATAGATAGCAGGAAAGGAGGTGAAAGGAGAATATTTTAGAGAAGAAAATTGTCCGTCGCTACCCAGATTTGAACCCGGGAGCTTTGAATGAGAGACGGATTGCGTAATCTCTGGACCACGAAAGCCCCTTCTGAATAACACGGAGTTTAGTTTGAAAAAATCTGACTTATCATGACTGCCACTTTTTTTTTTGATGACAGTTACCAGCATCTGAAGCCGATCTTTTGTTTGTGTAGAGGTTTTACGGAGCTCGCAATTGCACAAGGTCATATGAGCGCCAGAAGATTAGAGGTGTTACAAGAGAGTAACATGCACAAAAAAGAAGGAGGTGAGATAAAGACTATAGATGTTTGATAGGAAAGAACGAGCAAACTACACCAGAGCACCCGCCAACCACCCACAACTTTGTAACTAACTACCTGGCTACCCCACGAAACATGGACAAAGAAAAGACGGCTTCTTCCATCTGGTATCTGGTTATATAATCTGGCTACCTGTAAAGACCAAGGGTTTATCAGGGACTAGAGAGGTCGGGAATTTTATGATTCATTTCGGACGGCTCCTGCTGCTTCCTGCCTGCTGTCTTGACGTGGCTGTTCCTGGGGGTCACACTCGGGATCAACCCATAGACGTGGGAACAAAGGGCGAAAGGTGCAGTAGAGGCAGTGTGTTACTATTTATAACATGTGTTACTATTTATAACATGTGTTACTATTTATAACATGTGTTACTATTTATAACATGTGTTACTACTTATAACATGTGTTACTACTTATAACATGTGTTACTACTTATAACATGTGTTACTACTTATAACAAGTCCAACAGTTTAAATATCTAGGATCTACGATAATATCTGATGCCAAATGTTCCACAGAAATAAAACGGAGAATTACAATGGCTAAGGCTAGTTTCAATAAAATGAGCCCAATCCTGAAAAATGGAAACATCTCAATGACCACCAAAATGAACGTTTTGAAATGGTATGTTTGGTCAACCCTTCTATATGGCTGTGAATGCTGGACAATCACTACAGACAGTGAAAATAAAATAGAAGCAATAGAAATGTGTTTTCTTAGGAGACTGCTAAGAGTATCGTGGAAGGAAAAGCAATCAAATGAGGTAAATCTAGTGCTTGATGAAACCCGCGCATGACGCTCAAGGTTAAAATCAATCAGGAAACGTTTTTGTTTCAGTAAGAGCTTTACGGCACTTGCAACACAATAAGGTCATATTATTATAAGTGCCGAAGATTAGAGGTGTTACAAGAGAGTAACAAACATAAAAAAGAAGGAAGGAGAGAATAAGACTATAGATGTTTGATAGGAAAGAAGGAGCAAACCACACCAGAGCTCCCGCCAACCACCCACCGGTGAAACCGTCTGTCGTTGTTCCAATTCTGTGGAGGTCAAGTCCAGCCCCACCCACCCGGCTCCCACAGAAGATAAAGTACTGACAGCACGACGGGTGGTGACGTCTAGATCGGCGTTTGGTGGTAGCTGGAGTTCATAATAATGTACTGCTCGTCACGTTTTCACGTCTGGACGCAGCAGGATGTCATTGTTTCTGTAAACTCTATAACACAGGATAACACGAAACATCACAGGGTTCATTTCATGTACTTCGTTACTTGGTCGCTTTTCAGCACAAGGGGGCTATCCCGAAAAATGCTGTTTTGAGAAAATCGAAGGTAAATTTGTTGCCCCTTGTTCAGTTTCTTTAAAAAATAAGAAGAGTTTTCTCTATAACTAAACACATATACACACCAGTGAAACCAAACTTCTCCTGCAGGTAGGGCAATGTCCACTTTTGGTGTAGGTCAAGATTTCTGGAAACGCCCGAAATCTGGGTTAGCCGCTTGTCCTTAAACGCGACCAGTTTATGATTTGCTTGTTTATTTTTAGTTTAAGTCAGAGTTTTATGGCACTTGCAACGCAATAAGGCCATATAAGTGCCGAAGATTAGAGGTGGTGCAAGAAAGTAACAAACACAAAAAGGAGGGGAGATAAGGGCGATAGATGTGTTTGATAAGAAAGAAGGTGCAAACCACACCAGAGCACCCACGTACTACCCACTATACACAGGATAAGACTAAACGCCCCGAGGTTCATTTCATGTACTTCGTGAGTTTATGAATAATGGCTTGTTAATTTCCAGCTTCTTTCGTTGTTAACAAAAACGCATCAAATGAAACGACGACAACAACAGCAACAACAACAACAATAACAACAACAGCAAATATAACAACCACAGAAGTAACAAAAACAATAGAAACACAAATAAAATCACAACAGCAAATATGTAACATCAACAACAACAACAACACCAAATCCAACAACAACTACAACAAAAACAAATCCAACAACAACTACAACAATAATAACAAATCAAACAACAACAACAACAACAACAACAAATCCAACAATAACAAATCAAACAACTACAACAACAGTAAGAAAAACAGCGAGCGAAAAGATCAACCCACCTCTCCACCAAGACAATCATCATTAACAAAAACATCCCATTTCCTCGAAACGAACAAAAAAGCAGCAGAAAAGTACAACCACCCCAAAAGGTCCTCTCATCGACCCATCTCCGGGACACTCGACCTTTCAGGGAACC
>NW_004797969.1:5105-6963 GCF_000002075.1 Aplysia californica
AGAGAGAGAGAGAGAGAGAGAGAGGGAGAGAGAGAGAGAGAGAGAGAGAGTGTGTGTGTGTGCGTGTTTGTGTGTGTGTGTGTACGTGTGTTCAGTCGACGTTAAATGATTACACAGCTGCTAGAGCTTACTCTTAATGGAACACAGCGCTACATAAACTCTATTGATTATAATCATTATTATTACTTAAAGTAAAGAACAGGGAAACCAAACTGATTTTTTAATAACCTAGGAAGGGGGAACATAGGTTATGTACAGACTTCTATGTGAACTCTTGGGCACTCTTTGTTGGCAAGCACAGAGGAGGCGAGCGAGACGGTTTAAAGGTCAAAGGAGAGTGATGTCGAAACAGTTCTTGTCTTTTGTGGAATAATGGGCTCCACACCACATTGGTGAAAATGGTGAAATGGTGAAATGGTATAGGTTTAATGCCCCTATCAATGCTATAAAGCTTTTTAATTCGAATTCCAAATTTCCACCGGTCTGTGAACCAGCTATGTGACTAACTGGCTACCCCACGAAACATGGAAAAAGACAAGAAGACGGCTTCCATCTCGTATTTGGTTATAATATACTCTGGCTTGTGGTTAGGCTACCGGACTCGTAGTCGTGAGGTTGCGAGTTCAGCGGTTCGAGCCTCAGCTCGGTCCGACGTTGTGTCTTTAGGAAAGGCACTTCACACGAATTTCCCACTTGGCTCTCTCTTTTCGGAGTGGGACTTTAAACGTGGAGGTCCAGCCTCTTACATTTCTAATAACCGAATAGTGTTGACAGATGCGTTAAATCTATACCTTTTTAAAAAATTGCTTTTCCATATTTGATCCTCAATTTCACAATATATATACATTACAAAGTGTGCACTTAGTTGATTTTGTGCCCCAACCAAAAAAACCCTTGTAAATGGAAATCAATGACGAATTAAAATATGCAATAACTACGGAATGTCAAAACGACCACCCGCAAAACACTCAGAAGAGTGAAAGGCATCTTGAGAGAGAAAGAGAGAGAGAGAGAGAGAGAGAGAGAGAGAGAGAGAGAGAGAGAGAGAGAGGGAGAGAGAGAGTCAATGGCTGTTTGGTCTCTGAAGGAGCTCAGTTCAAGCATTTATGACACACTAATACGTTTTTGATGACAACCCGGGATGGTGCGCCATTTTTTGTGACTTCTCTGTCGATCCCTCACGCCATTCCTTTCCTCCTTCTTGCTGTGGCCTCTTTTGACCATCTCGTATAGAAAGTTTCGTTTTAGTAAAGGTTTTACGGCGCTCGCAACTGCATAAGGTCATACGAGCGCCTGAAAATTAGGGGTATTACAAGAGAATAACAAACATAAAAAAGAAGTAGGGGAGAAAAGGACGATATATGTTCGATAGGAATAAAAGAAACCATACCAGAACACCCGCCAACCTCCCATTCGGTATAGAAAGTGGAGAGAGAGAAAGAAAGAGAAAGAGAGAGAGAGAGAGAGAGAGAGAGAGAGAGAGAGAGAGAGAGAGAGAGAAACCCCCTCTACTACGTTTACGTGAAGAGTGAGATCAGCTGATTCATCGTTAGTATATCGTTCTTGGTCACAAAATATTATATCGTCACCAATGAAACCAAACTTCTCCTATGAGTAGAGAGGGCAACGCCAACTTTTGGTGTAGGTCAAGATATCTGGAAACCCCCGAAATCTGGGTTAGCCCGCTTGTCCTAAAAAGCGACCAATAATTGGTCTCACTGGCCGAAGCAGAAGTCATAAGTCATAAGTCATCCAGACCTTCTGTTCTTTTGTTTCTCTTGAGAAATATTCTCCTCTGCAGGTGGTGTAATGGTCATCATCAGACATTGACCGGATAATTATTATTATTATTATTATT
>NW_004797969.1:8856-10350 GCF_000002075.1 Aplysia californica
ATTTTCTCAGTTTGGTCGGGAAAGTGTGAAATTAGTACGGCCTTGGTTTGTGTGTGTGCGGGGGGGAGGGGGGGTTGGGGGGCGTTTGTGTGTTTGTTTGTGTGTGTGTGTGTGTGTGTGTGTGTTTGTCAGAGGTTCAAATACTTGTATACATTGTATACCTTACATGCTTTTGAAGTACAGAGAAGACGATAATGCAGAATGATACAGAACAAACAAAAAGTGAGAGTGGCCTTTCAGAGAGAGAACGCATTTACAGAAGGGCCCTTTTATCGTTTATTAACCCCTCCCCCTCTCTCTCCCTCCCCCTCTCTCCCTGTCTCTTCCCCCTCTATCCCCCTTCTCTCTCCTTATAATCTCTGTCATAGTAACGGAAGGATCAGAATCAGGGCAAATGGAGCGTGAGATGCCCCGTGTTCACGGTTCGCCGACCGCGCTGAACACACAACCCGTGGAGGAGAATGGGACAGGAAGGAAACGGCACGTACGCTGTAGGGCTGGGCGATGAGTCGCTTTAGCAAAATCCGAATAATAATACATTATGTATAACTATTAATACGTTAGTGCACCTCTCCCGCAAAATATTAAAATGTTATGAACCGCTTCGGCAAGTGGGTTAGAACCACTTGGTCAAACGGGCTATCCCCGTGGATTTATGCACCCCGCATAATTTTGCAAAAAAAATGATAATTTTTTGGCATAATTTTCCTTTATCATTCTTTGTTAAGATAAACAGAATCGCATAATTTCACATTTTTTGGGTCAGTTTGCATAATTTCAGAATTTATCTTGCCTAAAACGACGGGGACAGAACGGGTTAGCATCACTTCAACATTATAAATCGGTGTATCCACTTAGGCAAACGGATCAGGAAAGAGAGTTTAATTAAGTCTGAATTCGGATAATGTTGTTCCATTGAGAATTATCCGGTTATCCGGATAGTTAATCCGGATTCTTTTTGCCCCACCTCAAACACGCAGTTCAACACAGGCGAGACGTGAGACAGACCAAGCGAACCCGAATTTCGTGACTGCGAATTCCAACATTTCAAAGCGTCTCGAATCGTACCACAAGAGCTGGTTTCACTTCAAGGGCAACAACGACGACAGCGACGTCGTCAACTTTGACTCAGACTCGACAGCGCGCTACATACAGCGCATTCAAACATACAGCGCATCAAACCTCCCCTCTTCATGTTGTTAACGGATTTCAAATTCATAAAGGAAAAATGCCGTTACAAGATTTGGACAGGTGATAAAATGATGAAAAGATAACTCTGGCGGTCCCGCGAGTTAAAAAAAAATCTTGTTAGTGCGTGTTGTAAGCTTTGTTTGAATGTTAACTTGTTAACCCATCATTTTGATTGATATAATGGGATACCTTCCTTCCTGCCTCCTCTGTCTATCTGTCTGTCTGTCTGTCTGTCTGTCTGTCTGTCTGTCTGTCTGTCTGTCTGTCTGTCTGTCTGTCTCTCTCTCTCTCTCTCTCTCTCTA
>NW_004797969.1:11884-13193 GCF_000002075.1 Aplysia californica
AGGACACACTTAGAGAGAGAGAGAGAGAGAGAGAGAGAGAGAGAGAGAGAGAGAGATAGCCAAATCGTTCACGGCGTCCTTCTTGCCTCTATCCTTCTATAACTAAACAAACAAATACTTGGACAAGAAAGATGAAAATCGATGACAAGAGATGGGAGAAAAACAGGATTTCACAAAATTTTAACCGCGTTTTTTGAGAGATAAAGACTTCATTAATGACGGTGGTAGTTTGGTTCGGCTCACCTTCTGTTTGTCTGTCCGTCTTTACCTCTTTGTCTGTCTGTCCGTCTTTACCTCTTTGTCTGTCTGTCTGTATGTATGTCTGTCTGTCTGTCTGTTTGTCTGTCCGTCTTTACCTGTCTGTCTGTTTGTCTGTCCGTCTTTACCTGTCTGTCTGTCTGTCTGTCTGTCTCCCCCCTTCTCTCTCTCCTTCTCTCTCTCGCTCTCTCTCTCTCTCTCTCTCTCTCTCCCACCTTTCTCTCCCTCTCTCTTTTTCTCTACTCTCTTATTTTCTCTTTTTCTTTCTTTTTCTCCTCCTCTCTTTTTATTTATCTCTTTTATCTCTCTATTTCGTCGGCGGCTAAGTGGTAGGGCTCTCGGAGTCATAAAAGAAGGAAAGAAAGAAAAGAAAGAAAGAAAAAGAAAAAAGAGAAAGAAAAAAGGAAAGAAAAAGGAAAAGAAAGAAAAAAGAAAGAAAAAGAAAGCGTGGGGCTGTATCTGGAAAGAAGGGAAAAAGAAAAGAAAAAAAATGAAAGAAAAGAAGAAAGAAAATAAAAGAAAAAGCATAATAAAGAAAGAGAAAAAGAAAGCAAAAGGAAAAGGGCCGTATCAGGGAAATCGGAAGAGAGACGCATCCAGCGCTGCCTGTTTGATGCCGGCAATTGCCCTGATAATAACATTTATTTTCCGTTCAAGATCCCGGGTGGATTTCTGTGCGATTCACTTAAAAACGAGCCCCGTGTTTGCCAGCTGATTGATCTGTGTGTTTGGATATAAGGAGGAGTCTTAGGATGTTAGGATGTCTTCCCCGCTGAGGGGAGGAGAGGAGGGGGAGGAGGGAGGAGGTGGTGGTGGAGGGAGGTGGTAAGACGGAAGGAGGGAGGGATGGAGAGGGGAGGGAAAGTGAGTAGCGGAGGGGCGAGGAGAACCGTTGAGAAGGAGAGAAAGAATAAAAGGAAGTTGTAGATATGAATGATATATGTGAATAAACACACACACTCACACACACACACACGCACACACACACACACACTCACTCACACACACACACACGCACACACACACACACACATACACAAACAAACAGACA
>NW_004797969.1:14501-15780 GCF_000002075.1 Aplysia californica
GAGAGGGAGAGGGAGACAGAGACAGAGACAGAGACAGAGAGAGATACATAGGTAGAGAGAGAGAGATAGAGAGAGAGAGAGAGAGAGAGAGAGAGACAGACACAGAGAGAGAGAGAGAGAGAGAGAGAGAGAGAGACAGAGAGAGACAGAGAGGGACAGAGAGGGACAGAGAGAGACAGACAGAGAGACAGACAGACAGAGAGAGAATTCTAAAAAACATGTAATCATCTGTAAGACCTTGAAAGCGTACAGTTGAAGCAAAGAAGACAGAATCAGATATTATAATATCCAGTCGCAAAGACGCCCAACAAGACTGGCAGAATTCTAAATCAAGTATGCCCGGATCGTAAGGAAAAACAGAATGCCCACAGGAACATATAAACTTGATTCGCACACAAATTCTCTATGCGCATGACGCGAACGAGAAAAAGCAGCAATCACAAGTCTTGTAGACCACAAAGACACGCTTTTGAGGGAAAAGAAATCGCTGCATTTCATCTCACAGGAATGCGCTTCGGTTTCGCATCGGTTTTTTGTGGGTTGAGCGATCTTTTAAACCAAATAGCACGGAACTACAACGGACGGCGATCATTGAAAACGACTGTTTTTTTGTCGGGGGGAATTGGATGTTCTTTGTGATGATATTCTGATTCTTCTGCTGTCAAATAAGATGCCGGAGAACCTATTGTTAGAAGATAATTTAATGAGCAGCCAAGCCCTCAACAAAGAGCATCGTAAGAAACAAGGAAACGGACAAATCAATACACAGCCAAGTACAAAAACCCCCACATCAAATACAACCGTATAACGTTATTAAAATGCCTCCTTTCTTTTTTTGAAGAAAAAGCATTGCTCGTTCTGATTATCAAATGAGTTCTTAAAAAAAAAAAAATCTCATACGACGTTATTTCCCTTTTTTTAATTAAAAAAGCAAACAAAATTAAGAAACAAAACCAAAAAACAAACAAACCAATAACAAACCCAAACTGAACCAAAACACAACAAAAGCAAAATAAAAAACAAAAAATAAAAACCAAAAAACAAAAAGAAAGACAAACACTACACACGTCGTTTTAGCTATAAACACATCGTTTGAGATGGATGTGCACACATTTCTGCTCCATTTCTTGTTCAGTCAGATGTCCTATTTCTGCCCAGTTTCCTCTTGGGCAGTAGAAACAGGAGTTTCTTCCATATAACCTGCGCCAAATCACCCCCTCTCCCCCTCCCCATCCCCTCTCCCCCTCCCCACCTCTTCCCCTCTCCCCTTCCCCACCTC
>NW_004797969.1:20115-21863 GCF_000002075.1 Aplysia californica
ATATTGTACTCATTCATTCATCCATTCAATTATTAATTAATTCATTTTATTTATTTATATATTTATTATCCTTTAATTATATAAATTTCTTCGGGGGTTTGTAGAATAAGATTAGAAGGAAAATGTCTTTCCTGTTCACAGAAATCTGCTGAACTCGTAAGAAGGACATCGCCGACTTGATTAATTATCACCTCAGAAACAATAATGTTGAGACTTTGAAACAAATAAATCCCGACAACCATGGCTGCCCACGAGGTTCGAACCCCCGTCTCTACATAAAGTATTCACGTAGAACTGGCCGTTGTTTTACCTCTCTTATATATAGATTCACATTTTAGATTTAAATTTTAAAACGCCCCGAAAGACTGCAGTGGCGTCGGTTGCCTACAGGTCAGATTGTGGGTTCGGCATTGAATGTGCCCTTGGGAGAAAGCACTTTACACGAATTTCCCATTTGACTCAGTCTTTTCAAAGATGGACATTACACTCTGAGATCTTGTCAGTTTGTTAGTGTTTGAGCGCTTAACCAACTGCTTGCACTGTATGCCTCCCGGGACGCTGACAATGTTTCTGAGTGTTCTATGGTCTGCTGGGGTAATATGTGAGACAGCGCGGTGGAATCAGGCTCTCGTCAATTTTTGGGCATGTAAAGTTATTGGTACCATCTTAAAGCTTGTTCACTTGTCTTTATTTGGATGAAAATAATATCCATTTATCTTGAATACAAGTCGAGATATTTGCGAGAGAAAGGAGGAGGTGGGGGTCACCTGTTTTCAGAGGTAAAATTAGTCAGAAAATGGCCGCCAAAGATTTGTTATTTCCTTAGCTTAAGAGTCCGTGGTAACTGAAAAATTTACATTTTTTGTGCCTTTAATCAATGTTTTTTTAAGAAAATTCCTAACAGAAATGAGCTCTTCAATGGGCATGAAAGGTGTTGAGCAAAACCCCCCAAAAATTTGATAAAATTCACAAACCAACAGGTAAAAAGCAAGTTTCTTCACTTTGATTATTTTGACGAGAGCCTGATTCCACCCTGCTGCCTCACATATAGTGTAAAGCGCATAGAGCTTGCTTTCCTGTGGGGACATGCGCTATACAGATGCTATTTATTATGTATTAGTTAAATAACCTAATATAAGTCTGAACAGAGGCGTGAAACAATTTCACAATTTTTAAAAAAATCGTCTTTGATTGAGTTGGTATGACTCCGTGGCTTAAACACGTTTCCCCACGCTTATTGTTTTAGTAAATGTTTTACGGCACTTGCAACACAATAAGGTCATCCGCGTGCCGAAGAGAAGAGTAGAGTTACAAGAGAGAAACAAACACAAAAAAAGAAGGAGGGAAGATTGAGACGATATATTTTTGTACAGGAAAGAAGGAGTAAACCACACCAGAGCACCCGCCAACCACCCACTATGTCAAGCTTTTTCAAATCTTAATATCATAGTCGTACGATTTTGATAGAACAGATAGAACACGGCCACAATTGTCAGATAGAACATTGTAACATTCTCAGGTAGCGAATTAGTCAGCTCCAAGAGCAAGTAACTCTTCCCGCTGTGGCCTGGGCAAGACAGAGATTTTGATGTCGTCATTACGGGACGTCATCATAACTTGACGTCATCATAACGTGACGTCATCGCTCTGAGCCGGTGTTGTCTGGTTCATGATTAGCCTCGTCTGTTGTGAGACAGGAGACATCAAATACCCGGACACTGTGTGTCTGTGTGTGTGTGTGTGTGTGT
>NW_004797969.1:23515-24711 GCF_000002075.1 Aplysia californica
CATTGCCCTACCTATAGGAGAAGTTTGGTTTCATTGGTGTGTATATTTGTTTGGTTATAGAGAAAACTCTCCTTGTCTTTTAAAGAAACTGAACAAGGGGCAAAAACTTTACTTTCGATTTTCTCAAAACAACATTTTTCGGGATAGCCCCCTTGTGCTTAAAAGCGACCATGTGAGCTCTGGCTAGTCGGGGTATTACATTTTGTCCAGATGTTCGTTTCCGATTATTACATAATATCACGTTCATTTGTGCATATGTTCGTTTTTTTTCTATGTGCATGAATATAATACATACATAAACAAGTATACACACATATTATTTATAGATCTATTATACACACATAGCTCACGCATATAATAATAAAATGACTTTGTATCAATCACATAAACGTATTGTGTATGTGTGTGTGTGTGTGTGTGTGTGTGTGTGTATGTGTGTGTGTGTGTGTGTGTGTGTGTGTGTGTGTGTGTGATAGGTATAAGGTACATACATGAGTGTGGAGCTACAAAAACACTTAAGGATGACTCAGTTAACGAACAAACAACAAAAAAACACCATTCAATTTTTAAGCGCATGCGATAAGTGAACCCTATCCATACTTTCTAATGTGTTTACATAATCAACGACCCATTTGACGCATTTTTAACGACTTACAATAATTATTTATTCAACGCATGTGTTTACCTTGCACGCACGTGTGTGCGAGTGTGTGTGCAGCGCATTTTTACGCGCAACAGGAAGAGTGCTCATAAAACAACCACACACACACACACACACACACACACACACACACAAAAACAACAACAACCAAATAACATTTTTTACTTGTAATACCCATAGATCTATTATATACCCCATCCCAGCCACATAACAATCAAGCTACTTACATAATCCTGCCAATTTTCGACAAACCTAATTGTGACAGGGAAGTGCTTTTTTTTGCATAAATTTTCATAAGGAAATATTTCAACGCGCATTTTCAATTTAAAAAAAAAAGAAATTAAAAAAAAGGTTAACAGAAAAAAACAAAAAACACCACACACCAAAAAAAACAAAAAAAACAAAACAAAACCCACCCAAAAAAGTAACGACACGTGCACGGATGTGTAAAAATAAACCACAGTTAAGATGTTATGAATAGTTTTTTGGGTTTCTTTTTCTTAGGTGGGGTTTTTTTTGGACGAGAAAGAGGGGG
>NW_004797969.1:26491-28995 GCF_000002075.1 Aplysia californica
ACCCTATCCGTACGTCGTGTTTTACTATCGTATCCATACGACGTGGGGAACTCTGTGCCACCACTTAACCCTATCCGTACGTCGTGTTTTACTATCGTATCCATACGACGTGGGGAACTCTGTGCCACCACTTAACCCTATCCGTACGTCGTGTTTTACTATCGTATCCATACGACGTGGGCAACTCTGTGCCACCACTTTCCAAAGAGGAAATTTACTCGTTAATCCGATCCGAGAAACGATTTTTTGAGAAATGTTTCAAAGAGGTCTTCGCCCTAGAAGTATTCTAAAATGTGAAGAATACAACCCCGGGGGTACAAAATGACCCCAGGGCGTACGGATAGGGTTAAGGTGAATACACCCAACCACAGTCAAAAAAGTATCATCTAATTCCTCAGTCTTGAGCAGCTGAACATCTACGTTGATGAAGCAATAATTTAAGGTCGTTTTATCGAAAAAAAATCCTCAAAAATGAAGACAATATAACAGCTGTATCTTTCTATTCAAAAGGCTGCTCTCTGCCTCTACTCATTAACTTTTTTATTCTCAATGGGTTTTTTTCGTTATATCTTTTCTCATTTGTATAAAATAAAACGAAATCTAAAGCAGGAACCCTGTTACATCGATCAATTAAGAAGCCATTAAAGCGCGCACCCACTTCAATTTTGTGATACAAGCTAGCTACTTTAAAGATCAAGGGAGATCATTACTCTTTCAAAGTGTAAAACACATCAGAACTTAGCTCCCACTTCACATGCACACAATCTAACCTCTTTGGCTGGATGGATGGATGGCCTAGCTCTCTCGTGCGACCCAACGGAATAATAAGCTTGCTTGCTTGCTGCTGTGTACTCCACTTAAAGTTGCAAGCAAGCCATTATTTTGTCTTTGTAATTTCGTTGTTGTTGTTATTGTTGTTGTTGTTCTTGTTTTTCAGAAGATGGATTCCCTCAAATTATGACCTTATGCAGTTGCGAGCGCCATAAAACTGTGACCAAACAAAAACAAGTGGGTGGTTGGCGGTTGCTCTGGTGTGGTTTGCTCTTTCTTTCCCATCAAACATCTATCGTCCTTATCTCCCCTTTTTCTTTTTTACGTTTGTTACTCTCTTGTAACACCTCTAATCTTCTGGCGCTCCTATGACCTTATGCAGTTGCGAGCGCCGAAAAACCTCTACTAACCCCCCCCCCCCCAAAAAACAAAAAAAACCCAACCAAAACAACAACAAAAAACCAACAACAATGGACTTCGAGTACTAGGATATGTTTTGTTTGGTCAGCGTTTGGTTTTTTTTATTCATTTATTTATTTATTTATTTATTTTTTAGACAAGACGTACTTTTATTTACTTTTCTTTCCCGATCCAGCGGCCATAAAGATATAAAGCAAGATATAGGTTTCTTTTACAGCCTGTTAAAGTACGAGAAGGTTATCTAAGGGGGGATAATACTTCCAAAAATAACGTCCGTCTGCGATAAGACCAAGCTAAGTGGGTGGTGAGCCAAGAAAATCGTTAAACTGCTCAATCTCGAGATGCCTCTTTAACGATATCATGAACCTAAAGGTTAGGCTCTTTTCTCCGTAGTGCAGCATCACCTACTAAAAAAAAGTAAAGTTGTTCCCGCTTCCGATCCGGACATTGGGGATTGCCTTGTTAGTGAGACAACTTCCTGGGCCTTCGACATATTGTGGTAGGGTGGCCAGTTCCTTTCCACGCCGCCTTCACTTCCCCAAGTCGAAGTCAGGTACCCATTACTGCTGGGCGGGCAGGAGGGGGTGAAAAATCCATGTCCGAACCCGGAATTTCCCCTTCGGAGACGAGCGCACTAACCGCTCCACCACCGCACGCTCATCGCCCTCTATATGGCGTAAATATACAGTCGAGTACAGATGAGATGATGTCGTTAAGGGATTGAAAAAAAAGTAAAGATCAACTCATCCGAAGTTCAACTTAACAGCTGGGATCTGTAAAGAACACCCCCCCCCCCAAAAAAAAAAAAAAAAACACCTGTGCTAGGACCCCAGAAAAAGATCAGCTTAACCGAAGATCAACTTCATCACAAGCGGAGTCGACTGAGTTGTTTTTTAGTACAGTAAGAATTTTACGGCACTTGCAACACAATAAGGTCATACTAAAAGTGCCCAAGATTAGAGGTGTTACAACAGAGTAACAAACACAAAACAGAAGGAGAAGAGATGATAAGGACGATAGCTGATGTTTGACAGGAAAGAAGAGGAGCAAACCAAATCAGAGCACCCGTCAACCACTCACCGACTGTGTTGAGTTTGTGTGCGTGCAAGACAAAGTCATCAGGCAAACGATAGATACTCGGGTAGACATTCCTGGAGATGCCTGGAGACTATCGACAAAGTCATCAAACAAACGATAGATAGATACTCGGGTAGACATTCCTGGAGATGCCTGGAGACTATCGACAAAGTCATCAAACAAACGATAGATAGATACTCGGGTAGACATTCCTGGAGATGCCTGGAGACTATCGA
>NW_004797969.1:29095-30737 GCF_000002075.1 Aplysia californica
CTCCCCCTCCTCCTCCTCATTCTCCCTCTCCACCCCCTCTCCTCCTCCTCCTCCTCTCTCTCCTCCCCCTCTCCCCCTCCTCCTCCTCCCTCTCCTCCCTCCTATCTACGCTATAGTGGTGCGTACCCCACAGCCGGGCGCTGTTCGTCCATAGAGCACGGTCGTGTTGTGCCGACCAACATTTTTGTAATGTTCTATTACGTAAAGCACACATAAACATAAAAATAAATGAAGCCAGAAACAAACACTAGTGAAATATTATATCAAAACAAGGTCCTCGCTGGCGCCGTAACTGTCATTTCTGTGTCTATAACGCCGTAAAACATTTTCTATGAAAAGCAAATGTCCAAACTAAACACAAAAGGATATTCAACAGTGGTAACTTGACCTATAAATCGCTGTTTGGGATACCCCCAGCGATGACGACACTCATAGCCAGTTTGGCGGTATATTATACTAGCTGGGCCCCCTTTCAATGAAAGGAATGATCGGTGCATTAACATTAATAGAAAGTCATTGGCCCACTATATTTGTACTCTACTGGAATGGAGCGATATACAAATCTCGAGAGAAAAGTGACACATGCGTTTCCTAATATTTAATAGATGTATAGATTGATTCTCTATTCCGCTTTCGTGTTGTACACTCCATAATTTTAAAGGTGTGGAACCAGTTCGCACGGCAAGAGGACGGAAACCGAACTTGCTTACAATGGCGTCTTAGTAGACGGACTTTCCCAAGATTAGATCAAAACGAAACTAACGAAAAACTGAAAAATAAACTACGATGACTTCAGGGTCATCAATGAAACTGTGCACACTTTAAATGGTTCTGAACCACCATTAATTTGGTTAAATTCGAAAGTTAAGAGGTTCAGAAATTTTAGGCGGCCAAAGTGTGAGCTTTCACAAATATAACATGATATAGAGATTAATAAGACGGCAAATCTCAAATGTGCTCCTGCCGAATAGTGCCGAAACATAGCCCACAGTAGGAAGTCTGCAGACAGCAGGGATAAAACGACGTAAGATACAAACTGAACAGCGGGAGTGTACCAATTTGGAACTTTGTTGACTCATAAGTATATTTCTGTTCAACTGTTGGTTGATTATTCTTGGTAGATTTTCCCCTCAACAATACATAACAATCAACCATAAGTCAAACAAATATAATGTCCGTAAAACATTTTCTATGAAAAGCCAATGTCCAAACTAAACAGAAAAGGATATTCAACAGTGGTAACCTGACCTATAGATCGCTGTTTGGGATACCCCAAGCGATGACGGCACTCATAGCCAGTTTGGCTACAAACTTATAAAATTAGGACCCTCACCATTTCCAGTTCCCTGTGCTCTTCCTATTCTTTGCCAGAATTATGTGATTCCCGGAGCAATCCAGTGGAGTATTCCAGATTTTCAGTGACTCCGTGACCGTGAACCTGAGGGAGGTGAGCGTGACATACCTAAGTCACCGTCCTATGAGTGGTGCCTTTGAATGGTTTTGTAGTGGAGTGGTGAAAGGTATTACTTGAGTGCTCAGTCCCGATGCAGGATGAACGAAATTGATTTTCAGCTAACATGCTCATTCACACACATACACACACACTCTCACACACACATACATGCACACATGCATGCATACA
>NW_004797969.1:31980-33140 GCF_000002075.1 Aplysia californica
TCCCCCCGCGCAGACCATCAATCTGACGACTTTCATTGGCCGTGACGTCATAATATGTCTCTTGTCAGAAGCGGCGTCTGCTAATCTAGTGTCAGATCTGACACACGCCAACCGTAAACTGTGAACAACAACATGGAGGAGGTTGGAGGAGCGGGGGGTGGAGGGAGGGGAAGAGGAGAGGGAGGGGAAGAGGAGAGGGAGGGAGGAAGGAGGAGAGAGAGGGGGTAGGTTGTGAAAAGGGAGAGGAGGAAGAGGGGAAAGAGAGTGGGGAGGGGGGAAGGGAGGGAAAGGGGAGAAAGAGGGGAGGGAGGAGTGGTGTGTACTTCTTATTGGCTTCCCAAGCTACTGCTGTAACAGAAGTTGCACTTGAATCTAGATCTGGAACCAACTCCTACTCCCCTCACCAACAGTCTTGAAGCTTCTTTTCGGACTTGAAATTAAGCTATTTTCTTACGCAAAAAAGCCCTTTTCTGAGTTACTCCAAGAAATGGATGATGCAGCGGGTGCTCGTCTGACTAATTCAAATTTGAGCATATCCTTTCACCTCCTTTCCTGCTTTCAAGCAATGTTCTGTCGTCTGTTTTCGTTTCCACTTTTTGCCCCCACCCCCTCACCTCCTTTGCCCACTCCTCTTTGGGCTCTTGACTCTTTCTGTAGTTTTTCTACTGATACTCCTTGGCACTTTCGCACGGCTGTCTTTCAACCACACCCCTGATCTTCTGGTGGGAAAGATCTACACTTAGTCTTCTCAGACAAGGGCGAAAAAATCTCGGAGGTCTCGTGAGCAAGTTGCGCACGTTAAAGATCCCTTAGTGGTCCAACATCGATAAGAGTAGGCTTCGGCGACCACCCGGGCAAAATTCCAAATTTCCTACCAGCTGAAAATGTTAATGTGTCCGGCGTGCTCATATGACTTTACGCAGTTACGAGCGCCGTAAACCACAAAAACAAAGATTTGAGCATAGTTTATGGCATTCGGATGATCAAACATAATTCCTCTCAAATTTGGTGCAGATCAGCGCAAAACTGGAGAAGTTATTTATTGTTGTTTTTTTCCACGGAAATGGATTCTGGGAGAGTAGGCACAGTCTATCAATGAAGCTGGAGACATTTGGGTGTGATGTGGAAGTGAAGACGGGTGCGGGGGGTGAGGGGTGAGG
>NW_004797969.1:33240-35506 GCF_000002075.1 Aplysia californica
ACACACACACACACACACAGACAGACACACACACACACACACACACACACACACACACACACACACACACACACCGTACCGAATAATACAACAATATTCTCAGCTTTGTGGCACGTGATACTAGTATCGATCCCTCTCCCCCGTCATAGTATATTATAGCAAAACGTTTTGACAACTGTGGTTTCAACGTAAAGGTTATAGATCTAGATCTAGTGCGAACGAACCCACATTCCAAGATTTATTATATCTAATATTTGACACAAACGACAGAAGGAAATGACAACAGAACACACGAGAAGTTCAACCTTTCGCACGCAATAATATATTATCTCGAGCGAAGAAACAAGAGTCTTTTTACAGAAATATAATATTGTGAGGCAGCGTGGTGGAATCAGGCTCTCGTCAAAATAATCAAAGTGAAGAAACTAGCATTTTTCCACAGGTTTGTGAATTTTTACAAAATTTGTGTTTTTTGGCTCAACACCTTTCATGTCCTTTAACTTAAAAGAACTCAATTCTGTGCGGATTTTTCTGAAAAACTTCGATTAAAGGCACACAAAAATGTAAATTTTCAGTTACCACGGACTCTTAAAAGCTAAGGAAATAACTAATCTTTGGCAGCCATTTTCTCACTATTTTTACGTCTGAAAACAGGTGACCCCCACCTCCTTCATTCGCAAATATCTCGACTTATATAGATGATAAATGGGTAGTTTTTTCATCCAAATAAAGACGAGTGAACAAGCTTTAAGATGCAACCAATAACTCTACACGCCCAAAAATTGACGAGAGCCTGATTCCACCACGCTGCCTCACATATTGTCAAGAAATAGAAACCCCGAGTGGTAGGGTCACGATTCGTAACAAAGTCTAGCCTTCGTCAGTGCTAACCTATACTTTTTAATAATTATTTCCCTGTTCGACGAGAAGAAGGAGGGCATTCAAATCGCCCTTCGCCTCAAAAGTTCACTTTTAATATTTCTTTTTGATAAGGAAAAAGGTCTATGATTATACCCTCCTGTGGCCTTTCGGTGTCACATTTCGGCGCGTGCACTTTTTCACGCGTACAACTCACTTAGAGCGGGTGGTTGGTTGGAGGGTGCTGCTGGTAAGTCCTACTTCTTCACTTCCCCCTCTATTGTTTCTGTCTGTCTGTGTGGGTGGTTGGAGGGTGCTGCTGGCAGGTCCTACTTCTTCACTTTCCCCTCTATTGTTTCTGTGTGTCTGTGTGGGTGGTTGGAGTGTGTCACTGGTAGGTCCTCCTTCTGCAATTTCCCTCTGTTGTTTCTGTCTGACCGTCCGTCTTACTTTCCCTAAACACTAAATGACTATTATTGAGTCGATGTGCTTCTCTTTAAACAAACAAACAAACAAACAAACAAACAAACAAACAAACAAACAACTCACAGACTTCTGGTAGGTCCTACTCCTGCAATTTCCCTCTGTTGTTTCTGTCTGTCTGTCTGTCTGTCTGTCTGTCTGTCTGACCGTCCGTCTTACTTTCCCTCTGTTGTTTCTGTCTGTCTGACCGTCCGTCTTACTTTCCCTCTGTTGTTTCTGTCTGTCTGACCGTCCGTCTTACTTTCCCTCTGTTGTTTCTGTCTGTCTGACCGTCCGTCTTACTTTCCCTCTGTTCTGTCTGTCTGACCGTCCGTCTTACTTTCCCTCTGTTCTGTCTGTCTGACCGTCCGTCTGACTTTCCCCCAGCACTAAATGACCATGTCGATTTGTTTCCCTTTTTCTGTATTTTTTTGGGTAAGTGTTTTACGGCGCTCGCAACGGCATACGGTCATACGAGCGCGCGTGCTCCTCTTTACCCAAACAAACAAACAAACAAACAGACAGAGAGACACATAAACAAACAAACAAACAAACAAACAAACAAACAAACAAACAAACAACTCACAGACTCTCGTGTCATGTGACTGTCTCCCGGAAGATGCCGATCAAACCGGCGACTTCTGTGATGTAGCGGCCAGGCGCTTCGCTGTCGCACGCAGGAGACCCGAGCTCGATATTGTAAAGGGAAGATTTTGTTTTTTCGAGTATCTCGGTATTTCCTGCCGACGTACCTGCCTTCCAAATAATTGTCTCAAGTATGTCGGCAGAGAACCTTTTTGTTATCTTTTTTGTTCTTCGAACCTGCCAGTCAAGGTCAACCCGCGGGACGCTGATCTCGAGAAAGCTGGTTGGACTAGAAGACACACATACACACACACACACACACACACACACACAGACACACACACACAGACACACACACACA
>NW_004797969.1:35770-38464 GCF_000002075.1 Aplysia californica
CCCCTCCCAATCCGCAGCCTAAAGCAAATAAGCGGAGAATAAAGAAGAAGAAGAAAAGCCAGAAACAAACGCGGAGAAATAACATCTTCAAACAGCGCGAGGTGAAAAAGGAGCCAAACTCCTCGTCCGACAAACAGGGGCGTTAATCCACGCTCTCCAGCAAAGGGAATTAACCGCGAAATCTCCGAGTAAATGGGCAAATTAGTCAGACAAACAGGCAAGCATTCTCGGCCGGTCGCCATATGTCGGGAAGAGCCAGATGAGGTGAACATAAGACCCTCAGCCAACCTACCCCCAAAACGTAATTAGCTTCTCGAGAATTCAGGAAGACAGACATCCAGCGGGGGTAAATAGATTGGGTTTTTTTTTCGAAACTGAAAAGAAAAAAGAGGGAAAGAATAATAATTTTGTTAACTTTATCCGTACGCCCTGAGCTCATTTTGTATCCCCGGGGTTGTATTCTTCACATTTTAGAATACTTCTAGTGCAAAGATCTCTTTGAAACTTTCAGTATTTAAAAAAAATCATTTTGACAGACTGCTGTACAAAGCGTACGGGTCGGAATAACGAGTAAATTTCCTCTTTGGAAAGTGGTAGCGCAGAGTTCCCCACGTCGTAGGGATACGATAGCAAAACACGACGTACGGAAAGGGTTAAAGACGTAGATAAAAAAAAAAAAAGAAGACTGCTAAATGAGTGTAGAATGTTTCTGTGGTGAGTTACAGAAAATTGCTTCTCAGTTCAGGACACGTCCGGCTTAAGAAATTATTGCTGAATTAGGGGGAAAAGAGGGGGGGGGGGGGAGAGAGGGAGAGAGAGAGAGAGAGAGAGAGAGAGGGAGAGTTTCAGGTTAAGCAAGCCAAGATAGTTCAAAGAGCTTAGAGGGGGAAGAAAACACTCCCCGACATAGCCAATGGAAAGAACTAGCTTAATTTGGCTGGGAGCAGTGGATGAAAACCTTTATCTTGTTTCAGCCAGTCCTCAATTATACCGTGGACGATGAAGAGTATTGCATTTCTGTGAAGGGGAAGACTGAGCTCGATAAAGCCCACATTTTATCCTTAAAAGCAGACTAATGGGAGACAGGGAGATCATTCAGAATATTATTAAACATCAATTTCATTTTCTCTTAGTCTTAGCTAGGCTTTTTCTTCCTTCCCATTACCAGCTCAAGCCGATCTCTCTCGTCTTCCTTCTTTTTTTCTCCTCCTACTTTTTCCCTTCCTCCTCGTCCTCCTTCTCCTCCTCATCATTTTTATCAACCTCATCCTCTTACTCATCCTTCCCCTCTTCCACCCCTTAGCCCTCCTCTTCCCCTCCTCCTCCTCCACCTCCTCCCACTCTTCCGTCTCCCCTCTCCTCTTCCATCTCTTCCCCTCCCTCTTCAACCTCCTTCTCCCACTACCACTCCCTCTCCTCCTCGTTTCGTCCACATCCTCCCTTCATCACCCCCTCCCACCTACTCTCACTCTTTCCATCAATCCATCTCTCCCTCCTCCACTGAGTCCACGTGTCATCCCCGTCTCGATAATCCTCCCTGAGATTCCTCTTTTCTCAACACAACTGTGGAAGAAGAACAAGTTCGGAGGCACTTAAAATGTGAGGCAGCGTGGTGAAATCAGGCGCTCGTCAAAATAATGGAATCGAAAAAGCTGGCATTTCCACCAGTTTAGCAATTTTTATCGAATTTCTATTTTTTGGCTCAACACCACTCGTGTCCATTATAAAACACACATTTCCACATGAATAAAAAAAAAAAAAGTTCATTTCAGGCATACAATATGTAATTTTATCGTTTTCAAGGACTTGCTCAATCTATGAAAATTATCAGACGTTGCTGCCATTTTTACCGCTGAAACCAGACGACCTCATCTCCTTCAATTGCAAATATCTCGACTTCTATTTATGATAGATGGGCATTTTCTTCAGTAAAAGCAAGGCAAATAAATAAGCGTTCAGATGATACCAATACTTCCACATGCACCCCAAAAATGGACGAGCGCCTGATTAAATTCCACCGCATCCTGCCACAAATTATCTCACCTCATCTCATCTCATCTGAACAGTCTACCCTTCTGTCGTCCATTAAACAGATCACGTGATACAACCATGACTTAGGTAACACGCGCATGCCGCTCCTTCTTCCGGGATCAATTTGCACCTCCATCTTTTCTGAATGAAACGACGTCACCACTTTCGTAATGACCACTAATGAAATAATCGATGATATACGTAAAAAGAAAAACTGATAACAATAACAAAAATAATGAAAGAAACTAGGTTTGTGCTAGAGGCTAATTTGAGGGTCTCCCTGCAAAGAGATCAATTAATCTATTCAAGCATCTGCCTGTTATTCATTTCTTTTTCTCAGGAAGGCCTCCCGCCTACCGCCCCCAAGTGTCCTTTTCACCACAGCTTCCTCGGCCCAATCTTCCTGTGGCAATTTTCTGCTCACGTATAACCATTGTAGCTTTATTTAGTTGAGATTATAATTGGATCTGGTTCAAAAAAGGAATATCCATTACCGTGGAATTGGAGGTAGGGTTGGGTTTATGTGTCTTTAAAAAAAGGGGGGGGGGTGAGGAAGAATATAAAAACGGGAGGGAGTGTGAGAGAGACAGTAAAAGTGAGAGACAGGGTGAGATAAAATGAGAGAGACACTGAAAGAGAGAGAGAGAGAGAGAGAGAGAGAGA
>NW_004797969.1:38564-44677 GCF_000002075.1 Aplysia californica
AATTAATTAGTTAAATAACTTTTAAAAAAGCATAATATGTTGACGGTACTAACGCTTCACAAGAACTTCCTCGACGAGGTAGTAGGTCAGGGGTGGACCAGTTACGGCCCGCGGGCCAATTATCGCCCTTCGTAGAGTTTGGTGAAGCTCGCCGAAACATCTGAGGAATCTTAGAACTTAGAAGTATGAACCTCAACGGATTTTCAAAATAATAAACCGTCGTATTTATCAATATACTAGAGCCCTAACTCGATTTCATAGGAACATGTCTGCTTTATTTATTTTTTATTATCTTAAACACCGAAAAATAGTTTATCTTTTGCGTGTGTGAGGAGGGGAGGGGGTACTTTATAATGTTTCCCTAACACCCTTTTTCCAGGAATAAAAGGTTTGGTCCTGTGCTGATAATGGTCCAGCGAATGTGGCGCTTTGTCTGAAACGTCTGTCCACCCTTGTAGTCAGTTTTGCAAGGAGGCTTACTTCTTCTAGTAAGTTTCTCAGCGAATCTTGAACGATTCCGACCATGTTTTAAACGGGAAATAGTACCCTTTCATTCTTCAGAAAAGAAGAGTGTTTAAAATTGAGCAGCGTATTAATGCGGTTTTAATAAATACAGTTGAAATAATATGTTTTCGCCGTGTTTAAATTTTGAATTTCAAGGAAACGAGAGAAAAATCTGAACTCTGGCCCGACAAATATTGCTTCTATGTACTTTGCTGTCCACATTAAAACGTCTTTAAAAAAGTCCACTTATGATGATTATGGCAAGTGAATTTCCTAACAGAGAAACTTACTTAGGAAACGTGAACAGAATCAAATGTGTGACTGGGAAAGACCAGGTTCATTGTCAGTTTTTTTAGAGCCTCCAAGCAGAGAAGTGAATGAAGAAGCATGATCGCCGATGTCCGTTTAAGATATGCCAATTAAAAGATTATATATATGTGAGGCATCGTGGGAAAATCAGGCGCTCGTCAAAATAATGAAGTCGAAGAAACTGGCACTGTGACATGTAGGTATATCGTAATCGTATAATGTCTGTATCATGATCTGAAAGTCACGTCGGTGGTCTAGCGGTTAGGCTAAGGGACTCACTTGTAATCGTGACAGTGCGGGCTCGGGGGTTTGAGGCTCAGCTCGGCACGATGTTGTGTCCGTGGGAAAGACGATCTACACTAACGTTCCCACTTAGCTCGGTCATATCGGAGATGGACGTACAATCGGAGGTCCTGCAGTTTATAAATGATATCTTTTAAGGACAAGCTGGCTAACCCAGATTTCGGGCTTTCCAGAAATCTTGACCTACACCAAAAGTGGGCATTGCCGTACCTATAGGAGAAGTTTGGTTTCATTGGTGTGTATATCTGTTTGGTTATAGAGAAAACTCTCCTTGTCATTGAAAAAAACTGAACAAGGGTCTAAAATCTTTACCTTCCATTTTCTCAAAACAGCATTTTTCAGGATAGCCCCCTTATGTTCAAAAGCGACCACATTCTCTAACAGTATTGTGTACAGAATTTATCACATTTGTCCCAGTGTGTAACTTCAGAGTAACCAAACACAGCCCTACTGAGCGCTTTGAGAGCAGCCCGTGCCTCACACACTGGCCGGCGAGGTTCCCGATTCTTGACAGCTAGGAATCGTTGAGGTCGAGTCTGAACCCAATTACTTACTTTCTAATGATGTGATTTCTTCTGGTGGTTACCTGGTTGACCCTGAACATCTTCAGGATTTAGGATAACCTTGATTTGGGAACACTACGAAGCATCAACTTCATTTTTTAAGAAATAAGTTCTAAAAATGAAAAGAAGAAGATTTTAATTATTTTTAAAAAACTGGTAACCGTAGGTTTACGTAAAAAAGAGTGGGAACTTTTTCTCCGTAACATTGACCGTGGGAGTCGGTTCCTCAATCGATTCTTGGCCCAGCTCTATCACACTCTGAAACCTTGTTCAGTGGCCCCTGTTAGCCACGCGTACGCCAGACTAACACTGAATTGTTCGGAGCACTTATTTTCAAAGTCACAAGACTGACTGAAAATAAGAATAGATCTAGACCTACCTTTCGGGAGTCTCCTTTGACGAAACTGCAGAAATTCTGTTTACCAGTCTTCAGTAGCTTCGCTTACTTCCCTCATTTTAGAGAAGAGAAAACGTTTCCGATATCAAGAGACGGTCTGGATCCCAAGGTATCATCCCTCTTGTCACGAGTCTCAATCTCTGTGTACAACTTGCCCAAAGTTGACTTTAAAAATGCATGGGCCGAACACTCCCTTTATCAGGCGGGCGTACGTGGGCCTAGCAACTTCTTTTTCAACAGAGCAACCATGGGCTAGCGAGTCCAAGCCACTGGTCAGATTAATTAAGCCATTGCGAATATCTCGCGGGCCGAACCAGGGAGAATGTGGGTGAAATTGGCTGAAAAATTAGACTAAAACTGACAATATAATATAATATTAAGTCACCTGCAGACATTTCACGGGATAAGATCATTACATCTATAGCTTCCATCTGGACCGGAAGCTATCGAATGTTCTGTCGAGACGAACAGTTTTGTTGCTGTGTTTTCAACATTAATGATCAACACATAGATCTAGCGGTTCACTTTCTTGATTAATTATGTGGTCGAATCAAGAACCGGACAGAAACTGCTCGCAAACTGTGCCTGGCCCCAAGACCATCGTCTGCCCACGCCTGCGATACAACAAGGGCTTCGTAGATTAGTAAGGATACAAAAAATGTAGTTTGATAAATAGATGTACAGTTTTATCGTATAAACATGCAGTTTTATCAAATAAACAGTTTTATCAAATAAATATACAGTTTTATCAAATAAACAAACATTTTTATCAAATAAATATACAGTTTTATCAAATAAACATGCAGTTTTAAATAAATAATATACAGTTTTAGCACACGGCCATCTACGAGTGAGGCAACTTTACAACTCTTGTTTTTAATGATTAGACAGACTGCGGACAATCAGATGAAACCTGAATAGAAGGGCAATAACTTGTAACCTATCAAACAAAATCGAATAATCATAATGGTAATAACGATAATAATAATAATAATAATGATGATAATAAATAATAATAATAATAGTAATAATAATAATAATAGTAATAATAATAATAATAATAATAGTAATAGAAATAATAATAATAATAATTTAAAAAATAATAATAGTAATAATAATAATAGTAATAATAATAACAGTAATAATAATAATAGTAATAATAATAATAATAATAATAATAATAATAATAATAATAATAATAATAATAATAATGATAATAATAATAAATAACTGTATCTGTACAGTTCATATCCACACTCTGCAGCATGCTCTGTGCGCTTCCCAACCACTCGACTCTATGTTATTGACAAGTCCGCCTTTGTTTCTTCGTGTCCCCTCCATACAGATGTGGAGAGTGTGTGAACCGCTGTCCTTTAGACAAGTCGTGAGAGTTTGCAACGTCTGAGACATTGAGATAACATTTATTGTTGCGCCATTGGACTGAGCTGGCGGTCTACATCAACTTGTATCGACTGCTCTTCTCACCGGATCTAACAGTTTGAACACAGAAACAAACACTGGCTGTATCATTATCGAACAGGACCTGTTTCATAGGCCCTGAAGGTGGAAACATTCACTGAAGTTTGCTGATTCCGTCACGTGTGTGTGTGTGTGTTTTTGCTGGAAGAAACGACGTTCTTAATTAAAAGTGAAACGTTAACACCTTGACCTCGCTAACCAGCCTTACGTCTGAGTTTGTCTGCAACAACATGGGTTAATAGGTTAAGTTTTGTCGAGGCCTGGTCATACACTTCCTGACGTTCTCGGGTTGTTGTTTTTTCCAAGGACAATTTTCCATTTTTGTTTGTGGCTACGAGACGCTCATTCGTCGACGGTTTGGACTATCGTTTTTTTTGTGGTCACAGCAGTCTATTCACTCGGCCTTGGTTTCGAACCTTGTTGGTGAGTAATTAATCCTAGAGGTCTCTGTGTGTCCACTCACTGGTCAAGACGGGTCAATGTGTCTAATGATTGGTCAGGATGGGTCTATGTGTCTAATGATTAGTCAAGGTGGTTCTATGTGTCTAATGATTGGTCAAGATGGGTCAATGTGTCTAATGATTGGTCAAGATGGGTCAATGTGTCTAATGATTGGTCAAGACGGGTCAATGTGTCTAATGATTGGTCAAGACGGGTCAATGTGTCTAATGATTGGTCAAGATGGGTCAATGTGTCTAATGATTGGTCAAGATGGTCAATGTGTCTAATGATTGGTCAAGATGGGTCAATGTGTCTAATGACTGGTGAAGATGTGTCTTGGTATAATATATAATTTACTTGCCAAGACGGGTTTAAGTATAAATTTACTGATCAAGATGGGTTTACGTATATTATATAATTACTGGTGAAGATGGTTTTACGTTTATTATATAATTACTGGTGAAGATGGTTTTACGTTTATTATATAATTATTGGTCAAGATGGGTCGATGTGATCACTGGCTGGCGTATGTGTCTAATGATTGGTCAAGATGGGTCTATGTGTCTAATGATTGGTCAAGATGGGTCTATGTGTCTAATGATTGGTCAAGATGGGTCTATGTGTCTAATGATTGGTCAAGATGGGTCTATGTGTTTAATGATTGGTCAAGATGGGTCTATGTGTTTAATGATTGGTCAAGATGGGTCTATGTGTTCATCCACTGAGTTCTACGCATCTAATGATTGGTCAACATGGGTTTATGTATATTATATGTTTACTGGTCAAGATGGGTGTACATAATAATATGTGTGTTTACTGGTCAAGGTGGCTCTATGGATAATATATATATCTATCTATATATCTATCTATCTATCTATTGGGTCTAAGCATAGTATTATATTTATTGGTCGAGATGGATCTATGTGTCTAATTATTTGTCAAGATGGGTCTAAGTGTCACTCACTGATCATAATGAGGTATGGGAATGAAAAACGAGTTTGTTTAAAGCCCTGACTCTTTATACTTGGTATTAGAGACATGCAATCAGTTTTATGGTGAAGTAGTTAATCTCTCGGCAGTCGCACTCAGAAGACCCGGGTTTGATTCACGAGTGAGGAGAATTTGTTGTATTGGGTATCTTTGATAAAATTGAAAAGTTGTATCCCTTTAAGCCTGGGTGACTCTGACTGACATGGTTGGAAGCCCGCCTCCTAAAATGAACTAATTTGTGTCGAAACGGCGTCAAAAACACCCAGATTTTAAAAATGATAAGAAATATCTCAAAGAGACGTGTGCACCCAGATTGTGCACGGTCATTTCGTCGCTCTCCACCCTGGAGAAACAGTAGGCTGCAAAACGTGCGGCCGATGGGTCGCGCCATCACCCCACACCACACAAAGGACAACACTCTAACCTCGCTACTGTCAAATGTTCGTGGCACATTGTCCCATTGTACTTTATCTAGGTCAGATTGTGTCAAATGGTGCTCCCCACTATAGGAAACCGGAAATACGTCACAGTGCACGATCTAGGACACTTTATTATGTACAAATCTATGGTTGAGATTGGAATAACCCGAAGACGGAAACTGCGACGTCACGACATTAAAGGAAGTGCGCAGAAGCGGCGGCGATCCTGCGGTAGAGAGTAAACCATAGCTTTTTAACCCTATCAGTACGCCTTGGGGTCATTTTGTACCCCCGAGGTTGTATTCTTCACATTCATTTAGTATACTTCAAGTACGAAGATCTCTTTGAAACTTTCAGTATTTCTCAAAAAATCATTTTGACAGACTGCTGCTATGCAAAGCGTACGGATCGGATTAACGAGGAAATTTCCCTTTGGAAAGTGGTGGTACAGAGTTCCCCACGTCGTATGGATACGATAGTAAAACACGACGTACGGATAAGGTTAAGTGGTGGCACAGAAGTCGTATGGATACGATAGTAAAACACGACGTAGGGATAGGGTTAAGTGGTGGCACAGAGTTCCCCACGTCGTATGGATACGATAGTAAAACACAACGTACGGATAGGGTTAAGTGATGACACAGAGTTCCCCACGTCGTATGGATACGACGTACGGATAGGGTTAAGTGGTGGCACAGAGTTCCCCAC
>NW_004797969.1:44777-46101 GCF_000002075.1 Aplysia californica
TGTGGTTGTTTATGTGCTGTTCTAGTTTTGTTTTTATTCTGTTATGAACCTTTTATTTTTCACGTTCTTACACTCTGTGTGGCTACAATAAAATTATTCTGGATGCTGAAAGCAGAGCACAAGAAATTCTGGTGCTTTATATTAAGTTACCTCTATCAACATATTGCCGTCCCCCCGGGCGGAGCCACTGACTGAAGTGTCTTTAGGCCATTCCCAAAGGGGGGACATATCTCTTTCTAATGCACAGTAGAATTGTAAATGGGCTGATCTAACAATGTCATGCTCATAACTGTGCCTGAACTACAACAAGGAACTGCTGCTTTTTCTTTCCTAATCCTCACCATCGTCATTTTCCTCTACTTCTTTTGTATGTTTGCCACACTCTTGTGACCCGCTACTTCCGGGATGCCTTGGTAGTAGAGCTGGGAAAAAATTCGATTCCGGAATCGATCCCCACGATTAATGCTACGGAAGAAAAGTTCCGACTCCTTTTTACGTCAACCAACGGTTATCAGTCCATTCAATCATAAAAATCATCATCTTTTAAAACAGAAATTGTTTTGGAAAAAAAAAGTTGATGCTTCCTAGTTTTCCGAAATCAAGGTAATCCTAAATCCTGAAGATGTTCATGGTCGGAGCCAACCAGGTAACCATCAGAAGAAATCACTTTATTACAAAGTAAGTAATTGGGTTCGGAGTCGATTCCTACGATTCCAAGTTTGCAATAATCAGGAACATAGCCGCCCAGCCCTACTTGGTAGTCGAAGAAGACCTTGTGCTGTTGAAGCTAGAGAGGTGAGCAGTCTCAGTCTGATTCCCTGTAAAGACTTCTCTGTTGACATTCACCCCTTAGCGCTCATATGACCGTATGCAGTTGCGAGCGCCGTAAAACCCTCTACTAAAACAACACATTGCTATATCATATACGTCGTCACAGACAGTAAAAAGCTTGAAAACTATAGGCAACTTTTATGGCATCTTTTGCCATTTTTGTAACAACTTTTAGCAACTTTTGGACAAAAAACCGGCAACACACGCAGATGCTAGATTAATGAATTATTCATGAGATGGCCCCACATAATTATATACCTATCTGTCCGTCTACATTTGTTTATTTACTTATCATCATCATCCAGTGCCAGATCTGCGACAGACATCGGCGATCATGATTTTCCATTCATTCATTTATTCATTATTTACTTATGTCTTTTTGTTTGTCATCCTGTGTGGACAGCGTGCGAGAAAACTAGATGTTCACTTCGTTATTTCTGTCTTATGGTAAGATAACAAGAACTAAAATGATCTCTCTCTCTCTCTCTCTCTC
>NW_004797969.1:46201-49278 GCF_000002075.1 Aplysia californica
TAATGATTGGTCAAGATGGGTCAATGTGTCTAATGATTGGTCAAGATGGTCAATGTGTCTAATGATTGGTCAAGATGGGTCAATGTGTCTAATGACTGGTGAAGATGTGTCTTGGTATAATATATAATTTACTTGCCAAGACGGGTTTAAGTATAAATTTACTGATCAAGATGGGTTTACGTATATTATATAATTACTGGTGAAGATGGTTTTACGTTTATTATATAATTACTGGTGAAGATGGTTTTACGTTTATTATATAATTATTGGTCAAGATGGGTCGATGTGATCACTGGCTGGCGTATGTGTCTAATGATTGGTCAAGATGGGTCTATGTGTCTAATGATTGGTCAAGATGGGTCTATGTGTCTAATGATTGGTCAAGATGGGTCTATGTGTCTAATGATTGGTCAAGATGGGTCTATGTGTTTAATGATTGGTCAAGATGGGTCTATGTGTTTAATGATTGGTCAAGATGGGTCTATGTGTTCATCCACTGAGTTCTACGCATCTAATGATTGGTCAACATGGGTTTATGTATATTATATGTTTACTGGTCAAGATGGGTGTACATAATAATATGTGTGTTTACTGGTCAAGGTGGCTCTATGGATAATATATATATATATTTATATATATATTTATATATATATTGGGTCTAAGCATAGTATTATATTTATTGGTCGAGATGGATCTATGTGTCTAATTATTTGTCAAGATGGGTCTAAGTGTCACTCACTGATCATAATGAGGTATGGGAATGAAAAACGAGTTTGTTTAAAGCCCTGACTCTTTATACTTGGTATTAGAGACATGCAATCAGTTTTATGGTGAAGTAGTTAATCTCTCGGCAGTCGCACTCAGAAGACCCGGGTTTGATTCACGAGTGAGGAGAATTTGTTGTATTGGGTATCTTTGATAAAATTGAAAAGTTGTATCCCTTTAAGCCTGGGTGGCCCTGACAGGCATGGGTGGAAGCCCGCCTCCTAAAATGATCTAAATTGTGTGGAAACGGCGTCAAAAACACCCAGATTTTAAAAATGATAAGAAATATCTCAAAGAGACGTGTGCACCCAGATTGTGCACGGTCATTTCGTCGCTCTCCACCCTGGAGAAACAGTAGGCTGCAAAACGTGCGGCCGATGGGTCGCGCCATCACCCCACACCACACAAAGGACAACACTCTAACCTCGCTACTGTCAAATGTTCGTGGCACATTGTCCCATTGTACTTTATCTAGGTCAGATTGTGTCAAATGGTGCTCCCCACTATAGGAAACCGGAAATACGTCACAGTGCACGATCTAGGACACTTTATTATGTACAAATCTATGGTTGAGATTGGAATAACCCGAAGACGGAAACTGCGACGTCACGACATTAAAGGAAGTGCGCAGAAGCGGCGGCGATCCTGCGGTAGAGAGTAAACCATAGCTTTTTAACCCTATCAGTACGCCTTGGGGTCATTTTGTACCCCCGAGGTTGTATTCTTCACATTCATTTAGTATACTTCAAGTACGAAGATCTCTTTGAAACTTTCAGTATTTCTCAAAAAATCATTTTGACAGACTGCTGCTATGCAAAGCGTACGGATCGGATTAACGAGGAAATTTCCCTTTGGAAAGTGGTGGTACAGAGTTCCCCACGTCGTATGGATACGATAGTAAAACACGACGTACGGATAAGGTTAAGTGGTGGCACAGAAGTCGTATGGATACGATAGTAAAACACGACGTAGGGATAGGGTTAAGTGGTGGCACAGAGTTCCCCACGTCGTATGGATACGATAGTAAAACACAACGTACGGATAGGGTTAAGTGATGACACAGAGTTCCCCACGTCGTATGGATACGACGTACGGATAGGGTTAAGTGGTGGCACAGAGTTCCCCACGTGGTATGGATACGATAGTAAAACACGACGTACGGATAGGGTTAAATGGTGGCACAGAGTTCCCCACGTCGTATGGATTTGATAGTAAAACACGACGTACGGATAGGGTTAAGTGGTGGCACAGAGCTCCCCACGTCGCATGGATACGATAGTAAAACACGGCGTACGGATAAGGTTAAGCGTGTATCAGCAGTCACTGAGTTTCTCCGCTTATGAGAAGGTTGGACCGTGCCATCATTTTGCACAAACTTCACCTGTCTGTCTTCCCAAACACCAGGTGTAGCCTCGTATTGTAATCGTGCAGTTTTTTGTTTCGTTCAAACTTGAGTTGTGCCCATTCATCTCTTCTGAACGACATTCACGATTATTCCCCTATTCACAGTTCTTCGAAACGTGGCAGAGCCATTCATTGTCTCATTTAACGACATTCACGATTATTTTCCAATTCACAGTTATTTAAACGTGGCAGAGACATTAATTGTCTCATTTACCGACATTCACGATTATTTCCCTATTCACAGTAATTCGAAACGTGTCTCATTTTTCTGGTGTAAAATTAAAGCGAATTTTAATGTCTAGAAGTAGTGAATAGAGCAATATTCTGTACTTAATTCTTGCTATATAGTGTGATGAGTAAAGCCAACAAACGTACTTAATAGCAACCGCTACTTCAGAATCACAAAGTTCTATCTGTTCCCTTCCTAGTTTAGAGAAATTTGAAAGAAAAAAAATTAAGTTTCTCAAAATTTCAAGCTTTTTATGGTGCAATTCTCTGAATAGTATCTTGATGAAGACGCATTAAGTGTAAGTTGGTAAGTGTTTTACGGCGCTCGTAACTGCATTAGGTCATATGGGCGCTCGGGACACTTTAAACATCAGTTGGTAGGACATTTTGAGTTTTGCACGGATGGCGGCCGAAGCTATGAGAATTAGCTGTTCTATTTAAGGTCTACGCACCAACAGTGTTTTTGGTAATGTGCTGGAGTCCGATATGGATGACATGGGTTCGAGTCCGTAATGGGGGTCTTCTTTAATTTGGCTTGTGTGGAGAATATTCAAGTCTCTCTGTATTTTGGCTAGGTCTAGACAGAGATGTTCGTAGTACTATATTGATAATTATCCTGAATCTACCATTCACAGCGTGTGTGTGTGTGTGTGTGTGTGTGTGTGTGTGTGTGTGTGTGG
>NW_004797969.1:49378-51537 GCF_000002075.1 Aplysia californica
TCGAATAAAATTACAGCTCACGTAAGTGGATGGTGTTACGTTCTCACTGCGTGTCTGGAAGAAATAGCTCAACAATTTGGTTGATTTCTTCTGTTTGTTTTTTTAGTAAGAGTTTTACGGCACTTGCAACACCATAAGGTCATATAAGTGCCCCGAAGATTAGAGGAGTTACAAGAGAGTAGCAAAAACAAAAAAAAGGAGGAGGAGAGATAAAGACAATAGATGTTTGATAGGAAAGAAGAAGCAAACCACACCAGAGCTCCCGCTAACCATCCACTTTGTTTGTTTGATTGTTTTGTTCTATTCATATCATGTATTTATTTATTTATATCTATTTTGTTTAAATTTTGCTCTACAAAGTTTGCCGTTGTCGATTCTGCACGTCCCTAACAAAACTCAAGAGTCAGCAAACACTATAAATGGTGGCTGTTTAGCACAAGGGGGCTATCCCATAAAATGCTGTTCTGAGAAAATGGAAGGTAAAGTTTTTGCCCCTTGTTCAGTTTCTTTAATAAACAAGTATAGTTTTCTCTATAACCTAACAAATGTACACACCAGTGAAACTAAACTTCTCCTATGGGTAGGGCAATGCTAACCTGTGGTGTGTAGGTCTAGATTTCTGGAAACCCCAGAAATCTGGGTTAGTCCGCTTGTCCATAAAGGCGACCAAATAAAGATATAAACGAGCAGGGGACGACAGCATGTGTCTTCTCTCAATCATCATTTAAGTCAGATTAAGGGTGTAGTTTTTTGCCGTTTTCTTTTCTTTTCTTTTGTTTTGTGTTTTGCTAGTTGGACAACTTTCAAGAAACCAGTCACACGGTTGTTTATTTTCGTTTAGTTTCCGTAAGAGTTTTACGGCATTTGGAACAGAAACAGGTCATTTCAGAGCAGGAGATTAAAGCTTTTGTTTTAAGTAAGAGTTTTACGGCACTGACAACACAATACGGTCATAAAAGTGCCGATGATTAGAGGAGTTACAAGAGAGTAACAAACACAACAAAGAAAGGAGGTGTAAAAACGATAGGAGTTTGATAGGCGGTATGTGTGTGTGTGTGTGTGTGTGTGTGTGTGTGTGTGTATGTGTGTGCAGATGGGCACGTGTGTGTCTGAGGGTGCGGGGGAGGGGGTGGTGCGGGGAGGTGCGGGGTGCTCATATGTAGGTATGCACGTGCGTGTGCACATGAGTGTGTGTTCGCACGTGCGTTCGTGTGCGCACGCACCCCAGTCAGCCCGTCGTGTGGCCCTCCCTCTGTTTGTTGTGGACCAGGTAGAAGCGGGAGAGACAGACCGAGTAAATGTTACGTTCACATCTATTTGCATAATGAGTGGCCGGCCCGCGGGGGAGAAGTGGCCAAAATCCGGATAATCTATCTGGATAACCGGATAATTATCAATGAAACATTGTCCGAATTCAGACTCTTAACTCCCTTTCCTCACCCGCTTGCCGAAGTGGGTGCACCCATTTGTTGAAGTTTCTTTTAAAGTTTTAGTAAAAGTTTTAGCAACTGCATAAGGTCGTATGAGCGCCAGAAGATTAGAGGTGTTACAAGAGAGTAACAAACATAAAAAAGCAGAAGGGGAGATAAGGACGATAGATGTTTGATCGGAAAGAAGAAGCAAACCACACCAGAGCACCTGCCAACCACCCACTTTGTTGAAGACAGATAGACAGACAGACAGACAGACAGACAGACAGACAGACAGGCAGACAGACAGACAGACAGACAGACAGATAGACAAACAAACAGACATACAGACAGACAGACAGACGAAAAGACTGAGGCAGAAACTGGCATCTAAAAAAAAAGAGAAAGATGACGAACTGGGTTCTTTCGTTTCCCCTTTCTGTAAGACATACGGCAATATCACAAGCCTTGACCTTCGCCGACAGGACTCGACATAAACGACACAAGGTCAACTGGTGCAACCCAACAAACACTTTTCTCCTTCGTTCGTAGTCTGGCAATGCTCACCCCGGTTTGTCTAGAGCTCACACACAACTCCAGCGTATCTCGTGGATTGGTCAGAGGGTGGCAAGGTTGACCCTGTCCTCTGTGTCATCGCAGTATCTATCCGGAGGGGGGAGGGGGAGGGCGAGGGGACGGGCGGGGAGAATGATGGAATGTGAGGGAGGAGACACGTGAGGCAGGAGGGGA
>NW_004797969.1:51637-52840 GCF_000002075.1 Aplysia californica
GGAGGAGGTGGTGAGGGTGTCCTTTAGCAGACAGGCTGTTCTATCGCAACTTTGCCCAGCTTCACCATGGATCAATGTCTCACCAGGTGGGGAACTCGAAGACCAAACCTCCCGATTTACGATCACTTTCCTGGCGGGGTTCATAAACCATTTGGTGAAAAATCTAAATCTTCTTTTGGAAAACCTTCATCCGCTCAGCGACAACAACATTGGCGACAATTATGACGGTATGTTCTTGCCTCACGCAAATGAAAGATAAAGTCGCGCTTTACCGGATGGCCCGGCTTATTCTTTAGCGGTTTTTTGTTTTGTTTGTTTTTATTTTTTGTTTTGTTTGCTTTCGTTTCTTGTTTTGGTTTAGTAAGAAGAGGTTTACGGGCTTGAAACATAATTAGGTCATATAAGTGCCGAAGATTAGAGGTGTTACAAGAGAGCAACAAACACAAAAAAGAAGGAGGAGAGATAGAGACGATAGCTTTTTTTTTAGAGGTAAGAAGGAGCAAACCACACAAGAGCACCCGCCAACCACCCACTGTTTTAGTAAGAAGAGGTTTACGGGATTTGAAACACAATTAGGTCATATAAGTACCGTAAATTAGGGTTTGAGTTTTTAGTTTGAGTAAAGAGAAGCACATCGACACACTAACGATCACCGAAGATTAGGGCAGGGGTGTTACAAGACAGTAACAAACACGAAAAGAAAGGAGGAGAGATCAAGACGAAATAAGAGTTTGACAGGAAAGAAGGAACAAACCACACCCCCAGACCACCCGTCCATCCATCCTCACTCTTAGATTATTCGATTATCCGTAGTCAAATTAACCTGTCAGTAGAGGTTTGAGCGGTGGTTTTTTAAATTGGATATTTAGTCAAACTGATGGAGAATGGGAGAAGCTTTAAGTCTTGGCTTTGGCTTCCAGCGACATTTGGCTTGCGGTAAGACTCTATAGCCCACAGGAAGAGAATCATTTCGTCAACATGCCCCACAAGGCTTAGGTCTCAAGACTTTACGTGGATAAGCTAGCTATTCTTCAACGGTGATGGCGCTGTTGATTATATTTTTATCCTTGATGATGATGATGCTGATGCTGATGCTGATGATGATGATGATGATGATGATGATGATGTTGATGTTGATGAGGAGGAGGAGAAGGAGGAGGAGGGAGAGGAGGAGGAGGAGGTGGAGAAGTAGAGGAGGAGGAG
>NW_004797969.1:53437-56803 GCF_000002075.1 Aplysia californica
GGGGGGGAGGAGGAAGAGGAAAAGGTCTGGGCGAGGACACTGAGAATGAAGATGGTGAAGATGAGGATGAGGAACAGGAGGAGGAGGATCAGGAAGGGGAAGAAGGGGGGAGGAGGTAGGAGAGAAGAATATGTGGTCAGCCTCTTCACAGTCTTGTACAACTTTAATAAGGCGAACAATAAATATCACTTGTAGCGCCCAAACTGCAACCATTCCGCATAGGTTACCAATTCAAGCTTTAAATTACTCTTACGTTTATCCGCCGCTTATATATACCCTTTTGGGTGTCGCGGGAAGAAAGAGACGTCTCTCTGCCACCGGCCGGAGAGCTTGGGTCAGGGGAATGCCTTGAGTGGCTTTTAATTCATTCACAGATTTGATTGTTTCAAATATCTTACTCTCTACTCTCTCATCGGCACAGTTTACGAGCAGGAATCAAACTGACATCGCTTTACATGCAACGGCGAAGGCGCTAACATAACCACTACAACACAGAGGCCAAATCACAATGTATTTAAAGATAGGACGGAATTTTGTGTTGTTGCAGTTTTACCCTCATCAATTTCATCTCAAGTAGTAATTTGAGTCAGGGCGTGGTGGAATCAGGCGCTCGTCACTTTTTGGGTATGTCAAGTTATTGGTATCATCTTAAAGGTTGTTCATTTGTCAAGCTTTGAATGAAAATAAATTCCAATCTATCTGGAATAGAAGTCGAGACCTTAGTGATTTTGGGAGGTAGGGGTCGCCTGATTTCACAGGTAAAATTAGCGAGAAAATGGCAGCCAAAGTTGGGTGATTTCTATAGCTGGAGAGTCCTTGGAAACTGAAAATCTGCAATTTTTGTGTTTTTTTCAGCATTTTTCAGTGGATTCCACACATAAATGTGTTTTTCAACGGAGATCAAAGGTATAGAGCAAAAAAGTAAAAATTTGAAGAAGAAAAAAATTCCAAACAGGCAGACAAATGCCGATTTCGTCGATTTCAATATTTTGACGAGCGTCTGATTTCACCACGATGCCTCCAAATTTTTGTCGTATCATCTCTGTTCTCAGAGAGGGGGGAAAAAATTTGTTCCTGTTTATCGAATCTTGAGGAGAAGCCCAGAGAGCGGCCAAATCAGACCCTTTAATGCCATCCGGAGGTTTGAAGAGGGGGACAATTTTTCTGCCCACACCGCAGGCCCGACAAACCAATCAGAGAGCCTGATGCCGGCTTCCGGTTGGGAGTTACAGCCACATCCGGTGAGAGGAGGCGAGGAATGTCAACTTGTCGAGGAAGGGGATCACTGCGGACTCACACTGCGCGCATGAACTCCGGGCAACTGAGCAGTTTTTTCGGTGAATTTAATTTAAAGCTAGAAGTTAATAAGGTCACCCGTTTCTCAGGTTAAAACTTAAAGAGAACACCAAAGATATAATATATTTTTGAAATAGTTTTAAGTAAGAGTTTTAAGGCACTTGCAACACAATAAGGTCATATAAGTGCCGAAGATTAGAGGTGTTACAAGGGAGTAACAAACACAAAGAAAGAAGGAGGGGAGATAAAGACGATAGATGTTTGATAAAAGAAAGAAGAAGCAAACCCCACCAGAGCACCCGCCAACCACCCACTTTCTCAGGTTAAAACTTAAGGAGAAGGCTAAAGACATACTAATTATTTGTACTGGTTTATTCGCTTAGGTCACAAAGAAGTCCATATATGATAGATTCTCATGCCGGAGTTTCAAAAGAATACGGAACATTATAATGATGAGAAAAAGGTCTTCAGTCGTTACAATTGCCGCCAAAAACGCGAATATAATTAATTGTAGACACATATCTGCATATTATAAAAAGAGGATTCTTCAGAATTGAACGTCAAGCAAGCTAGCGGCATGCCAAGTCTACATAAAACAAAGGTACTGTACGAATCACCCTCTGAACACTATCCAATACTTTTGCGCCGGTAAGTTCAATATGAAACAGATACATAACGAACTTGCCTCACAAATCAATATTTCGTGACCAATAGTGTAAGTATTACTGTCTACCTGTCTTAAACCCTATCCGTACGCCCTGGGGTCATTGTGTACCCCCACAGGTTGTATTCTTCCCAGTTTAGAATACTTCCAGTACGAAGATTTCTTTTAAACTTTCAAAAATATTTCTCAATAAACTATTTTGACAGACTGCTATGCAAAGCGTACGAATCGGATTAACGAGTAAATTTCCTCTTTGAAAGTGGTAGCACAGAGTTCCTCACGTAGTATGGATACCATAGTAAAACACGACGTACAGATGGGGGTAAACTGTTTGAACTCAAAATCAGCTTGAGAATAGAGATCTTTCTATTGAATGAATCCTATTTCGTTGTTTATTCCAAGTTGGCAAATTGCCTAGTCGCTACCTCAGGATTGCAAAGTCCAATCTGCACAGTACCTAGTTTTGAGAATTCTGACATCAAAGATTTTTAGTTTCGCATCATGTCAAGCTTATTCGAATTCAATATTATTCTTTGAATATCTTGATAACGACTCCAAATAATCGTACAATTTTGATCAAGCATATAAGAACATTAATTTTGGTTTATGACCTTACGGTCTTAGTAACTCAAAACGACCAAAAATGTAAGATAGAAATTCGAAATTCTGAGGTAGCGTAGTGGCCAAAAAACCCATGTTTAGTTTAGTTTTCGTAAGAGATTTACGGCACTTGCAAAACAATAAGGTCATATGTGCCGAAGATTAGAGGTGTTACAAGAGAGCAACAAACAGAAAAAAGAAGGAGGTGAGATAAAGACAATAGATGCTTCATAGGAAAGAAGAAGCAAATCACACCAGAGCGCCTACCAACCTCCCACGAAAAAAAAGCGAAGTGTTGCCGTTGTCTTTGAGAGAACTAATGAACGGTGTCCCTGCAGACAGATTTCCTCCGGATACGGGGAATTCCCGAAGAGACTAATTAGACGCTGTGAAAATCTTCTTACCATTTCTCTTACCGGGGAAATAAAATCTTTCGCACGAATCCTTCGCTCGCCCCGGGACAAACTGAGAATAAGATGAAGAGTGCGATGCAGATTTAGACTTTGTTTTCGCCCTATACCCACACAGCCAAATTTCATCTCACACTAGATTTTTCGTGGAGTAGAATTTAGATGATAGGAAATCGGCCTTGTCGGAGCTAAATAATTCATTAAAAAAATAATTTAAGAAGCTATACTAATGAATCGATGTATTTAAATTTCAAACTCACTTATTTTATTTTTTTTATGTTGAATTTCCATAAAATGATTTCGATAAACCACACACACACACACACACACACACACACACACACACACACACACACACACACACACACACACACACACACACACACACACACATAC